>NC_133378.1:27491270-27568682 GCF_049309525.1 Garra rufa | reverse complement strand
TGTATTGTAAAAAGCTCTATATAAAGGTGACTACTTGAAAAAAAAATATTTTAATTCATGTAACATAAAAATGTATGTATTTTATTTATTTTATTAAAATAAGTTAACATACATATCATACTAGTTGTGCAAAATAAGTATTTTAAAATCTACACTTAAAAACTGAATTAATAGAAAAGAACATACTAAAGGGGAAAATATACAATTTCAGAGACAATACTTAGTAAACATATTAAAAGAGAAAAGTTACATATACAGGCAAATATCATTTTTGCAAACAGCTATAATATACCTGAAAAAAAACTAAATTTTATATATATATATATTTTATATATATATATATATATATATTAACGAAAATTAATGTCTTTTTAGGAAAATTTAAATTATAATAATTTTACAAAAATATGTTAAAATATATATTATTTACATATAATTAAATGAGGTAAACGCATTTACTTGCCATTAAAAACATACTAAGAGGAAAAAATATAACATTTTAGAGACAAATTTCTATATATGATACATCTATATATATACACATCTATTAAGTATTAAGATCATGTTCCATAAAGTTATTTTAAATTCCCTACCATAAATATATCAAAAAATATTTTTTGATTTGTAATATGCAATACTAAGAACATTCGGACAACTTTAAAGACTATTTTCTCAGTATCTAGATTTTTTTTTTTTTTTTGCACCCTCAGATTGCAGATTTTCAATAGTTGCATCTTGGCCAAATATTATCCTATCCTAACAAACCATACATAAATGGAAAGCTTATTATATAAAATTATAAATTGTAAATAAATCTAAAAAATTTCAAAACATTGACCCTTATGACTGGTTTTGTGGTCCAGAGTCACATTTAAGAAATTGTGGCAGATAAGTTGAAAAGTAAAGTGATGTTTGCCTTTACGTGTGACACACCCTCTTGTAACACTCCTAAACGACACTTAAACTCAGTGAAGTGTGATGGTTTAACATGTCAGTCAAAAGGACCCTTTATATTTGAATGGACCGTTTTGGACAATTTAAAATATGCACCAAATCTAATTCTGATAGTCAAAACATTGGCTTGTGAGACTAACAGTCTTTCACACGCAACAAGCAATTTGTCTGTGCACACTAAACATGAAACTGCTGAGCTACACCACACTATCACAGCCAATCAGAAGCTATTTGATGTTTAATGTACAGTTATTTGATTGCAGTAATTTTTGCAGTGGGCGGCGCTACCAAGAATGATTATTTCATCTGCAATACATACTGCTTTTGGTGCATATTGATCTAAACAAATAAAGTCAAAATCCACATTTGAGGGCCATGAATGCTATACGAAACAGCATTTGTGACCTCATATTGGGTCTCTTAATGGCTTTATTGTTTCTAACAATTTTAGCACGGTTTCAAAGCACACAGCATTTTATGCAAGCAGCACATTTCTAAACAGTCTTTAATAAACACGTTAATGACAGAGCAACCCTCCAGCTGTACAAGAGACTTAGTTATTTCTCCAGGCATCAGACATCTTACTTATTCCACAGTCATTAAGAGCTGTGCTCCAGGATATAGCAGAGCTGGTGTAATTACACAGGTACCGTGATGAGGAAGTTAGCAGTGGTATTCATCGTCTTAATTAAGGCATAAACTCTCTGCTCTAAGCTAAAAGCAGCTCTGTTGGTTTAGGCGCCGAGCTACGGCGGCGCACGGGAGCGCGTCGGTGTCACCCAACACATCCTCCCAGGGTTGCAGCCTGCATTTGCATGTGGAAAGTAAACCACAGAGAAGCACAGCGATAAGGAAGGACGAGCGAGCCCTATCTGAACCGAACGGAGAGTCAGTGCCAGGTCGAGCTTCGCTTTCACTTCCTCCTCAGAGCCTGCGGCGTCTTTCAGGTGCCGCGCATGTGATTTGTCTAATTTGCAAGCCTCGGCGAGGGCCGCACCTGTTGCCCCGTCACCGCCCGCAGTCCCGAATCCTCAACAAGCGACAAGCACCCCTAGATAATCCATTCTACCCACTATAACACGGATGCTCTCCCTGGTCCGTGTAGGACAAGGGCATTTTTCTCCGGTGGCGCTCATATCCGCCATGCCGCTGATGGCTCATTACAGGCCAATTCATAAATATTGTCTCCAGTATTACCACTTCCAGGGGCTCTCAGCTCCCCGGAGATTTATTCTTCTCTTTTACAGCATGCTATTGTTTTCCTCGCTCTTTCTGTTTTTCACACCCCACCCCTCTGTTCTTCCATACCTCCTCTGCAAGACGTGACACCGTTTTGACCACCAGAGCCACAGCGCTGCCCCATGAGGACGACGGCGGTGGGTATTTGTTGCATTTAGAGTTGAAACAGGGCCAGAGGAACATCAAGTGACAGCAGCCACACAGCAGGGCGAAATGCAATCCTGCTCGATTGAACAATCATATAAGTGATGACAAAGTGCTTTATGACTATGCGGGCTTTGTTGCACTTGGGTTTAGCCCACTAAGGTCTTACGCAGGCCGTCTCACGCGACCTTGGCCCATTTTCACCTCAACTCCAGCCCCCAGAAGTGTGGTCTGTTATAACTTTTAGCACAGGACACCACCTTCAGCTGCAGTATGTTTTATATTTATATATATATATATATATATATATATATATATATATATATATATATATATATATATATATACACACACACACACATAGTACCAGTCAAAAGTTTTTGAATAGTACGATTTTTAATGTCTCTTAAAGAAGTCTCTTTTGCTCACCAAGCCTGCATATATTTAATCTAAAGTACAACAAAAAAAGTTACATTTTAATTTTTAAATTGTACTATTTAAAATAACTTCTATTTGGATACATTTTGAAACGTAATTTATTTGTGTGATTTCAAAGCTGAATATTAATACCCCGCCGACTGAGATTTTGAATAATATAGTGTATAATGTTACAGAAGCTTTTGATTTCAGATAAATGCTGATCTTTGGGTCTTTCTATTCATCAAAGAATCCTGAAAAAAAAAAATACTCATAATAATAATAATAAAAAATGTTTCTTGAACAGCAAATCAGCATATTAGAATGATTTCTGAAGGATCACGTGACACTGAAGACTGGAGTAATGACGCTGAAAATTTAGCTTTGATCACAAAAATAAATTATATTTTAAAACATATGCAAATAGAAAACAGTTATTTTAAATAGTGAAAATATGTTTAATAAATAATACTTTGCTGTACTTTGGATCAAATAAATGCAGGCTTGGTGAGCAAAAGAGACTTCTTTAAAAAAAAATTAATCTTGTGTATATCAGGGGTGTTTCCTCTGAGGAGGCAAGGGAGGCAGTCTTAAAAAAAATTAGATAAGTAAAAAATTAATAGTACAAATAAAAACGCAAATATTACAAAACATGACATAAAAATATGTATAAATCGCTAATTTTTCTAAAATAAAACTATTTAATAGCGACACAAGTAAGTAAAGTCGCCTCTGAGCCCATTAAATTTTGGCAGACCCCCTAAAGCAGGCTGTGAGTTTGGTGGGGGGGTAATTGAGAATGAATGAGGGAAAGTCACGTGATAATATACACACACACTGGATGAAAGTTGCAAAAAAGGCCTGAACACTATGAAGATGAAAATACGACAAAAAAAGCAAACTTCACTGAGGAACGGCAAATGTTTTGGTCACAACATGACCTTCTTCAGTGCCTAACTGAAATGCCAGGTGCAAGAGTCATCTAAAACAAAGAAAGATCACATGGCTGTGTGTCTTACATGTTGACCAAAAAAAAAAAGAAAAAAAAAAAAAAGAATTAACAAATATAACATATGACCACTAGTAAATTATAATTAAAGGATGGAAAAAAGCCTTTCTGTACATTTCTAGTTTGTTGAGATTTGTACTAATTACATTCAATATTAAATTACGATCAATACATATATTTTTACATCACACATACCACGTGAAAAAGAACCTTTTTTTTTTCAAGATGACTCTTGCATTTGGCATTGTAATTACATACTAAAGAAGGACATGTTGTGACTGAAACATTTGCTGTTCTTCAGTAAAGCTGTGTGTGATTTTTCAAATCTTAAATTCAACTTTTTTGCTGTTGTTTTCTCATCTTTATACGGTTAGGCCTTTTTTGAAACTTTTCATAGCCAACATCGACTATTTGGGCTTTTTCAAGTGGGATGAGTTTTGGTTAAATTCTCTTAGTTGACACCTGTTAAGACAATTGGTTTTTTAACCAAATTACCCTTGTTGCTTAAAGTATAGATAAGGGGCGTCCAAATGTGTGTGCCCAAGGGTCCCTGATGGAAACCAGACTCTGTGTTTTACAGGCTGAACTGCAACATCACACACAGCCGACTCAAGCAGCATAGAGCGCGAGCGTCCCGTGGTGCGCGCTACCATCTGTCCATCAGCGGATTCCCTTTGAGTGTAGGATACTCAGTGGTGTTCCAGAGGTCTGGACCCACATTAGCACAACATCAAACAGGCTCCCTCCTACACATGCAGCACTGCATGCGCTCCTGCTTATCTTATCTGAGACGGAAGGAGGAAGTCACCCCTCCGGTCCATCCCTGTAGAATTAGGCTTGACCTTTCTCATGCAAAGCTGAGAGAACTTGGAGAGGTTTTCTGTCCCAGTGACTGGGACTGTGTCCAGGGATACTGCTTTAATGGGGCACCTGCTGTGCTATTGTTAAAAATAAAGATAGGTATGACTGGCATCGCCTGATATCTTTAATATGGAATGTGTTCTAATACCAGTTTTATGACAGCACTGTAGTGATGAAAGTTATGTTTAAGGGGGTTAAAAGTGTTCCTTTAGTTTTATTAGTAGTATATATAGCACAAAGTACTTTCCAACACACGGCTTTCCAATATATCAGGGACGTTTTCTCCAAAGAGGCAAGGGAGACAGTGTCTCCTCAAAATATTAGATGAGAAAAACTGTAGTAAAAAATAAAACAATGCCAATATTACAAAATATAACTTTAGAAAGTGTATAAATCTCTCATTTTTTACGATTAAACATTGTCTAACAGCGACATCAGCAGGTAAAGTTACAACGATATTCTGCAACTCTCTAGCCTCTCCTGAGCCCATTGAGTTTTAACAGAACCCCTAAAGCATGTGGTGGGTTTGGTGGAGGGTAATCGCAATATGACTGGATATGACTGGTTAAGATCAGCTGTGATTAGTTCATGAGATAAATCCCACCTCGTGTTTGTGCGTGTTCGCAAAACAGTCTGAAAGAACATTAATTTAAAAAAGTAAGTAAACAACTCACACACTTAGATATAACCACTTTGTTACATTAGAATAAGACTGGAAAAATGGCATGAAAACATGATCTGTGGGAGTTTTTAGTCAGTAATCAGCTTGGTGAAATTTAAAGTAAATGTCCATGTCTGTGACCAATATTTACAGAGCTTTGATGACTGATAATCCAAAAATTCTAAATTAGTTAAATGTTAACTATTAAAAAGAGTAGCTAAACATAAGTTCACAAATAAAATGTGTGACCATGGATCACAAAACCAGTCATAAGGGTCAATTTTTTTAAATTGAGACTTGTACAGTACATTACCTGAAAGCTGAAAAAATAAGCTTTCCATGGTTTCCTTGTTTTCATTGTTCCAGTTCAGAGTTTAGTAAATGAAACTAAACTAGGATAGGACAATATTTGGCCGAGATACAACCATTTGGAAATCTGGAATCTGAGGGTGCAAAAAAATCTAAATATTGAGAAAATTGCCTTTAAAGTTGTTCAAATAAAGTTCTTAGCACTGCAAATTACTAATCAAAAATTAAGTTTGGATATATTTATGGTAGGAAATTTACAAGATATCTTCATGGAACATGATCTCTACTGCTCTATTGCTTGACACAATTCTGACTCTTTTTCTAAGAATTGTAAGTTATAAACTCACAATTGCGAGTTATAAAGTCAGAATTGTGAGATATAAACTCGCAATTCTGAGAAATAATCGCAACTGCGTGATATAAACTAAACAACTGCGAGTTATAAAGTCAGAATTGCATGATTTAAACTCGCAATTCTGAGAAATGAATTCAGACTTGTGTGATATAAACTCGCAACTGTGAGTTAAGTCCGAATTGTAAGATATAAACTTGCAATTATGTGAACATACCTTTTTTTTTTCTCCTCAGAACTGGACTTCATAACTCGCAATTGTGAATTTATATCTCACAATAAAAAAAGTCTGAATTGCGAAATACAAAGTTGTAATTACGACATACAAAGTCAGAAATGCGAGTTTATATCTCGCAATTCTGACTTTATTTTTCGCAATTGTGAGTTTATATCACGCAATTCTGACTTTATAACTTGCAATTGTGCATTTATATCTTACAGTTTTGAGAAAAAAAGTCAGAATTGCAAGTGTACATTAGGCAATTCTGAGAAAAAAAAAGTCAGAATTATGAGATGTAAACATGCAATTACGAGAACAAAAGGATTGTAAGATCGCAAATACCTTTTTTATTTTTATTCAGTGGTAGAAATAATTTTGAACCATACAACGTATTTTTGACTACTGCTACAAATATACCCATGCAACTTTCGTCTAGATTTTGTGGTCCAGGGTCACATATTGTTTAAATTGTTACTGCCTTGAGTTATTATTTTGGAATAAATGTAAAATGCTTAAAAAAACGAACTTGATGAGATTCATACTTGGCTTTAATAAGTAGGGCATCAATTTACATTTGAGGGGAAAAAAAAACTTTAAGAGGACTTTTGAATATATTAATATATATACAAATGATAAATAAATAAAATTTAAATTGCAATAAATTGTAAAATTTATATCATTCTAATTTATTGCAATTTTATCTTAATTTTGTTTGTCGTTTCATCATAGACCTCTAAGAAAATTGTGAAACCCTGTATTTAAATGTAAATATAAAAATAATTTGTACTTATGTAAATTGAAATGCATAAGTTAGTTCAAAATGAATTTGCAATTTACCAATTGCTTGGTCTTTACAGTTATTTTAAATGGCTCTCTAATCTACAGATGGCAAAAGACAATTCAGATTGAGACTTGAGGTGATGTGGCGTCCCCATTGCAATTCCTCCATGAGCACCCCGGGCAGTGAGCGCAGGCTGTGTTCAGTGAACCTCCTGGGGCAGGAAGGGCTAACAACCCTTGCATTGATCCAAGGAGACACTCAGCCCTCTAACCTGCTGAGTGCTCAGTTCAGGAGAACAATGGAGTTCAGCACACATCAATACAGCAGCAGCCTATTGAGCGCACTCCGTTTAGTAAAGCCGACTGATGAGGTTGAAGCTCCAGAGTCTCTGCAAAACCACGACAGACACCTTCAGTGTCTGTAAATAAAAAACTAAAAAAAAACCTTTCTTTGATTCTCTATGAAAAGATATTCAGAGTTCGGCCTCGTTGCATTTCCTGCTCTAGCTTTGGAGTCAGGTTGGGCCAAAACAACCTACAGTACCACTCCAAAGAGTTGGAGATTGGGATGGAGCAAGCTTTCTGGGCAGGAATGCACTGCTTGTCCCATAAGACACTAAATGATGTACAAGTGCATTTATTACAGCAGCCCCTATAAATCTGAGCCTGGCCTGAACTCCGGGGAGAGGTTAATGGATTACAAAGGGATGCGGTATCGAACCTTTGAGAAGTTTATACACCACATCAATATGTGCAAGGCTATTGATCATTTAGACCTTGACAGACAAATTAAATTCATAAACTTGATAATGCACTGGAATATTTGTATTGCTTACTACAGTGGAATGGGGCCTTTTTTACATTTTTTCAACAGTGCTGCTTTAGGATCAAGGTTTATCGACTGAAATTCACTTAATAGAGTCCACTGAAAATGCCAACAAGAACGCTGATCTAATGTGAAATTTCGAGCAAGATGAAAATGCAGCCTTTATCCACATTTTCTTTTAGACTCTCATGTAACTTGCAAATTATATAAAAAATATAAATAATTTACATTTAATAATCATTTGCACTTATGTAAACTCAACTGCATAATTTAAATTTCATTCATTTATTTTTATCATCTTTTTGCCTATTTTGGAACAGCACATTACCTAATAAAAAATAAATGCATGTATTATGCATGAATAATTTACACTAATGAATAATTCAGTAATGAATACTATGCCTCCTTTTTTATATGTTCTTTTTTGTTACAATGAAAGCATGAAACCAAAGTTACATTTATTCCTAATGAAATGACAAATCAAAAACAGAACATTTGTGTTAAATCAAATTTATTACAATTATGTACATTCATCTTTTCATACCACAATTTCTCTGTGACAAATACCAGCAGGGTGTCAACAACATCAACAGAGCCACAGACAGCAACAATGTGCAGTTCACACAAACCGTTACAGACGTAAACCGACTTATAAAACTGATCCATCACACACACTCGGCTCAGGCAAATAAGAACAAATGCTTAAATCCCTAAACTGAGTTGCTGAAACTGAGCAGCAGTATGTAGATTCCTAACAAAGGTGTTGTAAAAATACAGTTGGAGATGAGGATGTAATATTAAAAGAGATATAGGCACTGAATATGTGGCTTATATCATGTTTTATTCAGTAGCCCTCACAGCGGCTTCACAATTATTAGCTAAAATTAGCAAACTAAGTTGTTTAAAGGCCTCTGCTGCCACACTACCAGAAACAACCTGCCAGTTGCAGGAACTCCTGAATGTGGTTTTAAGCAAAACTGATACATGCACACACTCACACACACACACACACACACACACACACACACACACACACACACACACACACACACACACACACACACACACACACACACACACACACACACACACACACACACACACACACACACACACACACACACACACACACACACACACACACGCTAAAGCTCCGTCTCATTCTGAAGCCAGTGGTCTTCCTTCCTTCTTCTAACTCTGCAATGACACTTCTGACACCAATAAATGCAATTTACTTTCAAGATTAAATGGATTTTACTGATTCCTTTAAGCAGATAGTTCAGCCAAAAATTAAATTCTGTGATTATTTTTAATGTCATATTATTCCCCATATGGGACAAAGAATGTTATATTTTGAGGGTTTTTTTTTTTTTCAGTGACAGTTCATAGTGACCATTTGAGCTCCAAAAAAAGACAAAAAAACACTTGGAACAGTTCTTGAGCTGTTAACTTGAGAACCACTCTGGCCTTATTGAGTTTAACTCAAAAACCTGATCAGTCCAATTTGGGAAATTAACTATGTAGTGATTTTTGTGAACTGGATCAACCTGTTATTCGAATGAATCCGACTGATTTGTTTCTTTAAAGAAGTAGTTTACTTCCAGAACAAAAATGTACAAAGAATATACTCACCCCCTTTTCTCAGTCACAAAGAAATTATGTTTTTTGAGGAAAACATTTCAGGATTTTTCTCCATGTAGTGAACTTCTATGGTGCCCCCGAGTTTGACCTTCCAAAATGCAGTTTAAATTGCAGCTTCAAAGGGCTCTAAATGATCCCAGCCAAGGAAAGTCGTCTTATCTAGCGAAACAATCGGTTATTTTCTAAAAAAAAAAAACTTGTCTAGCTCTGTGTCAACTCTGTGTATTGCGGTTTATGACAGTTAGGGTGGGTCGAAAAACTCCCATCTCATTTTATTCTCCAACTTCAAAATCGCCCTACATCGCCGTTTTACTTTTTTGTAAAAGGCGTTTGATCTTCTTTGCATGTTCACTTTGTAAACACTGGGTCAGTACTTTTGCGGCGATGTAGAATGATTTTGAAGTTAGAGGAGAAAATGAGATGGGAGTTTTTCCGAATACACAGAGTTCACGCAGAGCTAGACAAGACGAGCATTTGAGGTTAAAAATTTTTTTTTTTTTTAGAAAATAACCAATCGTTAGAGCCCTTTTGAAGCTGCTTTTAAAATGCATTTTGGAAGTTCAAACTCAGGGGCACCATAGAAGTCCACTATATGGAGAGAAATCCTGAAATGTTTTCCTCAAAAAAACAATTTCTTTACGACTGAAGAAAGAAAGACATGAACATCTTGGATGACAAGGGGGTGAATAAAATATCTGTACATTTTTGTTGTGGAAGTGAACTTTAATGGTGTTTTTTGGGTAAATGTTTAACAGATGTGGTTGCTATGAACTGTGGAGCAGTGTGAAATTGTCAAAATGCATCCTTTTGCATTCCACAAAAATATTAGACGGCATAAAGGTAAATCACTGATTTTTTTGGGCTGAACTATTGCTCTAATGTTCACTTCACATTTGGATTTGTAGCTTTTTAAATCAACGCCCAAGTTAAAAAAAAATAAAAAATCAAGTCACTGCATTTCAAATGAACACACGCGGTTTCTCTTGACATTGTATCATATGAATATATGCTATTCATGTGTGGGTTAGTGTTAAGCCATCCCTAGTCTAGGAAGTAAGAAGACATACACACATGGCCAGACAAGTTGAGCTCTTTCATTGTGCCCTCGCATTGTGCCGCCACAGACCCACAATTCACCTGGCTGCGCTGTAATCCGGTTACTCTGAAGGTCATTTGTTAAAAGTGAAAATGTCACAATGGATCTGCCGCTCTAGTTCTCACTCCAGGATCTCTCTGGCTTTGTTTCTCATCAGCTGGCGAGTGAGTAATTTCATTAGTTAAATATTCATACGTTACTCTCCATTTGCATCACGGGGGAAATTTTTTTTTTCGTCTTTTTTTTAATCCTCTCAGGACTTTCTGAGAGAAAAGCCCCCAAAGAGAAAAGCACAACTGTCAGCACCTCCGCTGAAGCATCCATTGTTTTACACAGTTTAATTACAAAACCCCAGCACCGTTTCATGTTAAGATTATTCACTGCAGGAGGCCTATATAATTTGGACTGGAGGGTTTGTCATGTAATATAATACAATATAACAGGCTTTCAGTATTAGATTTCCGATTTTAGCCTCCTTGACATTTCAAGCCGCATGAACTAATACATCTGTTATTTGTCGATCATTTGATTATTAACATACTTCATAAACCAAATCAGCTACCCTGCTGGAGACTGGAGAGATACAACCAAGACAAACACATTTCTCTTTCGCCTCATTGTCTGCGTTCTCATACATGTTTCCCTCCCTCTTTCACCTGCAGAAATCTCAAATTTACCATGGCTCGGATCACAAAACACAAGGCCTCGTTGTTACACAGACTGCTGAAGCAGAGTTGGTTCACTACGACAGATTGCAAGGTCTACAAACAGGCTGATCCAACAGTGTTGGGACTGTGTAAAACTGTTTACTGCTGAACAAAACAAAAGAAATGGCATGAAAACAAATCCAACAGCTGTATGATTTCTTTGGTGCTTCTGATTTGCGTCTATAGTCCCTACACTGCAATTGATGACTTGAAGTGCTATGGTACACTTAAAAGGGCGTACTACAGTCTCTGGTAAAACAGCTAGCTAGCATTTAGGGGATAAATGTATGGATTGCAAAAGAAAAAGTCATAATTCTCTTGTCGTCTTTCCAGAAATTTCTGTTGCTGTGCTTGTTCAGGCATGCAGATGGTTTGTGCCGTCGCTCTGGTTTGCACGTTGAAAGTTTGCATGTTGTAAAGTCAAAAGGGTAAAGAACTGCAGTGAAAGGAACATAATCCACCTCACCTGCCGCTTTCGTACAGTGTTAAAATGATGCTCACGGTAGCTGTTTTACTGCAACAAGGGTGTGATTTCAGAACTTAAATTAACTCTAAGGAAACTGAGAGAAGCGAATGGACAGACGCTTCTTTCTAATCGACTTCGCTCTCGTTGCTCGCACCCTCTGGACGCCGGAGCTTCTCCACCTGCTCGTTTATCTGTCCGTCGCCTCCTCTCCTGTCCTCCGTCTGCACACTCAGGTGGTCTTCTTCATCCGCATGGGTCACGTCATCATCCTCGTCTTCATCCTCCTCATCCTCTTTCTTCTCCTCCTCCCCTTGGACTTCCATACGGACCTGGTCTTTGAGGTCCAGAGGGAGAATGGAGCCCAGGCCCACGTCTCCGTTCAGGCAGTGCGAGCCGGACGGGGTGGTCTGGGAGCTGTTTCCCTCTTTGATGGGGGAGGAGTTGGCCGACTCGTTGCTGACGGGCGAGATGTCGCTACTGCTGTTGGTGTGGTTGACAGAGGGTGGGTTGGAGAGTGATCCGGGTTTGAGAGGGATTTGCCAGGAAGGGATTTTGGGAACAGAGGGTGAAGCG
Source organism: Garra rufa (assembly GCF_049309525.1). Classification (NCBI taxonomy): domain Eukaryota; kingdom Metazoa; phylum Chordata; class Actinopteri; order Cypriniformes; family Cyprinidae; genus Garra; species Garra rufa. The sequence continues at coordinate 27,556,427 of NC_133378.1, read as the reverse complement.
GGGAACTGTCTCCTGAGAAGAAAGAGGACGTGAATAGAAAATTACAAGCGTTTTCTTCGAACTGTTTGCTGAAATCTCTCACAACAGAGTACACATTGTGCCTCAGGCTTGATTCTGCCTAAAATATGCACGAGCGAGTCCAGCTATTGTGCTTTGGAAACACAAGCAGGTTTGTCAGTCTGAAAGTACATGAGAGATTATGTCCATATGTACTCCACACCTGGCATCTGATTCAAAACAAAGCGTGTCCTCACAACAAAGGTAAAATAGATTCAAAAGCGACTTCAGATATGTACTGTCAGGGTGCTTTTGTTTGAATATACGAGGCAACAAGTTGAGCAGATGGTGAGCTTGGTTTCGTATTTACAGCAAAGATCTCACATCTTGAGAAGGACAACCAGACATTCAGACACTGGAAGAAAAAAGTAATTACAGCTTAAAATGTTTAATGAGAACGAAACGGCAGACAAACGAAAGCTTTTATCTGTGTGAATTTCAGATGTATGAGATTACTTAGATCTTAATTTGCATGATACATACATAATCAAGTAAACATTAATGAAAGTGAGGGAAGATCCATCTTGGGGCATTGAGGGAACCTGTTGGATGCATCAGGCCTCATTAACCAGTAATGAGCCGGTTCCAGCTACATGCCCCGGTGAAGAGAACGATATGACACACACAGATCAAACCATATCAGACACATTTATCTGCAAAATCGTCCCAAGGCATACTAATATCAGCTGCCCCGAGTGAGAAACAATGCTCTTCACTCATTTACACAAAGATAATACAAAAAAATGCATGTTGGAACATCTACTAAAGGTCTCTTTCAGGATGTTAAATGTTAAGTAGATGTATCTTATTAGTTTTGAGCACTAAATTTAACACACAGTAAAAACAACAATATTTGTAACAGCAGAAAATGTTTTTATTTTTATTTTACACAAATAAAACCGAGGCTGTGCAGGAAGAAAATACATTTAATTCAGTGTGTCTGTGTCATACTGTTAAGCATGCACACCACCCCCCAATTTCTATAAAACCGTTTCAATGTCAGATTGACACCCAAACACACATAGCCATATTTTGTCCCTGTCAAAACAAATACGGGATCTCTATTGCTAGAGATTTTTTTTTTTTGGCATTTTTTTTGGAGATGGGGATGGGATCGGGAAAGGTCCTCGAGTCGGGATTCGAACACGGGACGCTCGGAGCGCAATAGCGCTGTATGTCGGTGCGCTGCCCACAAGGCTATCGGCGCCGACTGTTTGAGATTTATTAAGGGGTCATGAACTACTTTTATTTTTTATTTTGTACTGTTCTCTGAGGTCTACTTATAACTACTTATAATGTTATCAAGATTTTGACGTAAAAAAAATCATATTTTTTTCAAGTAATAGGCTATTTTCTGTCCTGTTTTTAACCTCCATTAGCAGAAGGCTGTTTGAATAGGCGTGGCAGATTTTAGACTCGAAAGTACTGTCCCAAAAGTATGCCCACTGCTATGATTGGCTAACAGTGTACATTCATACCTCATAGATGGACGCCACTGTGATTTAGGTTTGAAACCTAAATAACTCAGTTCATATCAAACGATCTGTAAGAAGAAGCAATAGTGACCACATAATGAAAACAGTTACTCACTTTTCATTATAGTAACTTTTGTTGCGACATCACTTTCGGATGCAATATAGTCGGCAAAACATCGCCTTTTAGTTTAAATCTTTTTGCAAATCCAGCATCATATTGTGTCGCTCAGGTTACTGACATAACCTCGGTTCCCTAAGATAAGGGAACGAGCATTGCGTTGCTGATGCTATGGGTAATTGTAAACGAATCAGTGGTAAAATAAAAAATAAAAAAGGATTGAATTCTTACTGACGCGGTCTGGAACTTAATTAAAAATAAAGTTCATCCATCCATTCCTAACATTGGGATCAGAAGGAAGGCAATTCAAAGACTGTTTTTTTCCACAAACTGGCACTTTCTTTTTTTAGAGCCATCTTTATCGTTTGGTTTCTGCGTAGACCTGCACGTTCGCCTCTCTGGTAAACACTATGCGTGAATTGGTGGGCAGAGCTAAACAGACAGCAATGTTGATTTTTTTCTGCGGAGGTGGTGCTATTCTATCTATTACATCATAGAGTAGAACATTCTGAAAGCTGTAGTTTTGGCAAACTGCATTCAATATAAGCTGTTTTCAGACTAACAAAAAGTTTTGAGTTCTAAAACTTGATGTTTTTATAGTACAATGACAATGATGTCAAAAGATCAAGGGAAATTTTTATTTCTCAGTTCGACTCCTTTAAAAAAGTGAAAAGTTACCTGCTAAGAAGAAGACCCTTCAGAGAAACAATCTCAGCCTTGAGTTCACTGATGCTCTGAGACTCCAGCATGCGGTTGGTGGCAGATGAGGCCTGAAAAGACAAATTACAAATGATAATCAGCATTGTTTTCATTTTGAACACAAATTTAAAACACTTACTATTTACTACTATGGGCTTTGAACACCTCAAACCATTAACCAAGGATAATTCTGAACCCTCTGTAACTGTGTGGTGTTTAACAAGTTATTTACTCTCTACTGTCGTTAAAGGTGAAGATCTGCCTCAGAATGTGAAAGCTCCATCATATCAGGCCTTATTTACTAGAACCTGTTATATTAGTATGCAGCATATGCAAAAACTTCACAAATGTCAGCGATCTGTTAAAGTGTGACTTCTTCTAATTTGATTTGTCAGAGTCACTCAATGAACACAATAATTTGATGCATTCAAACTGCCAATACGAGAGTCTTCAAAGTCTTGACATCAAACCACAACTACACTGACGAGTCCCAGCTACTGTATCTTCTCCACCCAGAAGGTCAGGATCTTTTAAAAAAAAAAATAAGGCTAAGGGAATTAATCATGCCATTTTTACATATTTTTCCATATTGCAGACTGCTGATTTGAGCAGGACAGAGGTGTTTGATAAGAGGTCTCTGGCACAACAATGGCAGTATTCATCAAGTCAGGGAGGTTTTTATTAAAAGAAGCCTTATCACCAACTGCTTGCCATGGGATGAATTGCTGAAGGGAGTGATGGTCAATTGAAGTGGCAAGCAAACATTTGAATAGCAAATGACTTCAAGGGAAAAAAAAAGCCCCAAAAAAATCCATCCATCATTTTTTCCCCAAATAGACAGGTGGTTGGTATTGTCAAATTTATAAAAAAGAAACCCTCTTCAAGAGAAAGAGATTTGTAGCACCTCTACATATCAATTTCAGTTCTCCAAACGTTCTGGCAGATAAACCCAGGCTCTCAAGCTCTGTTCAGAGGCAAAACACTGCTTTGAACCATCCACAAACAAACAGCCCACATCTACCCTATTAATCCTATTCCAGTTCTTCTGCCCACTAAGGGGGGAGGGGGGGGGGGGTTGGGGGGGGGGGAGAGCAAGAGCAGGAAGAGGAAGTGAAAAAAGGGCTGGGGGGAAAAGGAAAATAAAAGTGTAATTAAGAACATCGGAGTCACCGGGGGCGGCTAGTTAGAAAGCAGAGACCCCCTATCGAGAGAAGAGGGATAACTCGGACTCTTCCACATGTAATTAAATCTAAAGTAAATTAATTGAATCACATCTGAAAAGGATCAGACTCATTTACAACGAGGGCTGGGGAGGGACGGCGGTTTTGTCTCCTTTCTGCTCCTAAAGCCCTCAGATAAGTGCGCCGTTTTCGAAGAGGCCACATCTGATCCGAGCCGAGCGCATTAGGCCTGGCGAAGACACTCTTATTACAGGCCTCACCTCATTATGGCCATCTTAATCCCACACTCCCCACGGCACCCGGTATAATAAGGCTGGAATGTACCTCTTGCTCATTTTACCTTTGTAACGGGAAAAAAAATTAATTGCTTCGGAGGCTTAGCTTACACTTCTCGGACATAAAATCTAAATAATATTTTAACAGAGGCTACAAAGCACCTCTCAGCCGGCGGTGTTTAAAGTTCCACGGTTGCAATTCTTCATTTCGAGAGCCGAACACGCGCGCACACACATTTAGTGATGACCGTTTAATTGCTGCTAAAGGCCTTTCTCTGCATGTCTTTGACTGTGTGAGCAGCCATCCAGTCAGAGGGGTCAGTGCAGTGTGATCAGGGTCCGTCACCCTCTTAAGTGTGAACAAAGCTTTGCTACAGTCTGGGTAATTATTTAAGGAGGTGGAGCGTACCGTACAAGAGAGGTATATGCACGTACTTACACCGAAACAGCAGTCAGACATGGAATACATTAAAGCAAATGTCTGCAGAACATTAACAACGGATAATATCTTAACAAGGCAAGTTAAGAAACGTCTGAATGCAAATTAATTCACTGCTTCCCTCTCTGACGCTTTTTCCACCGCTTAATGCATGTATATTTATGGTGGAATCAGCTTGAAAATAAATCCCAAGGGAGTGTTTTCTGGTGAAAACACTGGTACAATTTATTTGAGCCTGTTTATTCACTTTCCCAGTGGCAGGGCCTTTTGCGGTGGAAGGGAGGAAAAAAAAATCGAAGCGCTCCTAATCTTCTACGAGCAGCCACTAATAAAGACAGCTATCGTTGTATTCAAACGGCACGCAATTAAACTCAACCAGGCAAGGTGATAATACTTTATATACGTGGAGAATGAGATGCAACATTCTGCCTGTTATTCAGTATTAAATATTATCAAGAAGAACAAGGCGTTTCGGCTAAAAAAAACAAAAAAAAAACAAGAACTTTAAGATTTAACTCAACAGATACACATTCTACTTCACAATACAGTTCAATGATGGCAAATGAGTTGTACATAAACTGGTTGAAATTGGGGGGGGGGGGGGGGGACACTTTCCATATACTCAAAATACTCTAATAAAATCCTACCTGGTCTCATGACGAAAACGTACCTCTGGGAACTTTTTCGCAATCCACGAAATTAGGGCTGTGCAATTAATCTAAATTCAGTTTTGATTTTGGCTTCAAACAATCATGAAAATACAGTAATCCAGATGAAACGATTATTGCGCCCTATTCCGCCCCCTTTCCAATTCAGCAAAATCATGTTACGTGACTTTCATAAAACGGGACGTGCTTGATTTATTAATGTTTCTTTGATGTTGCGTTTTTAAAAGCGAGAAAGAGAACTTGCGCTGTTCTGTGTATGCGCTCAGAGATGGAGCAGAACACGGACATGTAAAGTTATCTTTTAGCTCAAGGTGCGTGCCTAAATGGTCAAAATATTTCAGAATGAGGTGCTTTATGATTATTCATGTAAACCCATGTCAGCTATGTCTTAAATGATCATAAATAGTTGAGAATGAAAATACGCATGTAATAGTATATTGGATCCGTGTGGCTATTAAAGTGGCAACAAATAATATTCCTTCTGCCGTCTCTGTGCTTAATATTAATAAAACATAAAACTCACTCACTGCTCTTGAGTGAAGGACTTTTGTAGTTTTAATAAGAAACAAAGCCTGTTTAAATTTTTACAGTGAAGACGCTGTTTTATTTTACATTCAAATAATTACATTCAATTTCTGTAGTAGGCTGTTAAGACTACTTTAGACTTGCATAAAAGTATTCAGTATTTTTTAAAGCACTGTTTTTTTTTTCTTATTTGTATTTTTTTTTCTGTTGTATTGCTATCTTTAAATTAATGTAAAGTTTTGGACCCAGTCATAATCATGTTAAATAATCGTGATTACAATATTGACCAAAATAATTGTGATTATGATTTTTGCCATAATCGAGCAGCCCTACGTGAAATATATGGCAATATCATTGCAGTTTCCAACAGAAATGACGACTAGAGGCGGTAAAACAGCGAGCACTTGTAAACATTTTCATATATAGTTATGATTACAGCTCCATATGTTTTGCTTTCTGGACGTAATAAGCTTGCTCAGTAGCTCAGCTGGCACGGAATTGGACTTAGGATGTGGAATCCTACGAATCCCATCAAAAACATGACTCACGATAAAAGAGCTAAAAAATGAGAGATCAAAAAACAAGCTAAAACGGCATGTTTGCGATTGCATTTTTACATCACATTCGCTTTTGTTCATACTGTCCGGTAGGTTTAGGTGTAGTGCAGGTGGTACGTTATTTTAAAATGTCATATTTTTTAAAATGTCATATTTTAAAAATGACTTTGGTTAAAATTCCTCAGTGGTCATTTAAAACAACACTTTTTACCTTGTCAACAACAGCTCTGTTCACAGCAATACATTTTGGTGCATGTCTCTTTAAATGATAATGAGCTACTGCTAACCCCGCCCCGTCTTTTTTGTGTGTGCATTCAGTGGCGCGTTACCATCAAAAACAAAGCTAATTCACTGCATACTCAGGGGCTCTGATGTCGGGAGAAAATGTAAACTCTTATGTTCACTTTTACACCCAACTACAAAACACCTGCATTGCTTACGAGACGTTGTTGCTACAACTGCTCAAGCGAGGAGAAAATGGTGGACAGCGTATAACTGGCTGAGGGCAGAAATATGCTAATAAAGAACAGTATATCAGTGGTTGTGGGTGGGGCCTGAGCAGTATGCCATCATACTGCTTATAAAATCAAAACTGCTTGATAATTAAGACGGTTAAGGTTTTTTGGGAATTAAGAAAAAGGAGTAAATAATTTTTTATCATTGTAGAGTGGTTGTGTCCACACACTGCTAAGACATTTATATGTAAACACCATGTAAAAGTGAATTTTGCATCTAATGTACCGTTTTAAACAAATCTCAAAAAAGCCAAATATTAGCAAATATATGAGTCAACTAATACTCTAAAGCATTTTGCCACATAAATCTATCCCACAGAGAACTAGCTCAGAAAATATCACAATATTCCGCTCTTAAAGGGGCAGTGCATTAAAAAATGAAAATTCTCACATTGTATGGACACAAAAAGTGATACATTCTTCAGAATATATTCTTTTGTATTCGGCATAAGAAATTCATACAGATTTGGAATTATATAAGGGTGAGCGAAAGACATAATTTCAATTTTTGGGTGAACTAGCCAAGTTAAATTATGTATCATATATATAAAAATATATTGACTATTGAAACTATGTATAAATTCTAGCACCTGATAAAATACTTGAGTATTCTGATCAGCACGAAGACAATGCAATAAAATTACACTTCTTTAGAAGTTCCAACTGCCTTCCTTTATCAGTTCACCATTTGAATAACAGCTTCAGGTGAGCATGAGTAAATTTAATCAGGTAAGCACTGAGGAAATACAAAGTATGTAGCCAATCTGAGATGAAAAAGAAAATGTTAAACTATGAGCACACACAGCCACATTTTGCTGCTGCAGAGAAACACTGTAAGGCCCACTGTGCTCTTAACACAGAATATACTTTACTTGTGTGGCTTTGAAAATATAGATAAATATAAAAATGTTTACTTAGTAGCTGAGGAAACAGGAGTCTCCATGTGTTTCGGGTTAAACACACATTTCCGCATTAGAGAGTTTAATTGCCAAGCTTGGCGCATTCTGCACAGAGTAAAGAACCCCGAAAAGGCAACTCTGAAAACCGCACAATGAAAACGATACGCAGCCAAAAGGCTTAACACGTGTCCTTAATTTCATGCTCTGGACCTGAAAATAATTTCCCGAACTTCCCATATGGCTCTAGACAACAGGGCCCCGCATCTTTCAAAACAAAATTTAAGATCAGTGCAAAGTAGACTTTATGATTTGTTTAATGGGCGTTTTGATGTGAAGTATACTTTATACACAGTGCCGCTTTCCAGCAGGGCACTCATGACAAATGAAGCTTTTTAATTCAATCTGGAATTTGACAAAGAATTTCAGCCATTTTTACTTAACTTAGAGCAGCTGTTGTGGATGATGACCTAAAGTGTTTTGAACAATAGATCGATGTGGTGCCATTTTTTCTGGAACTAGCGGAGGCGTGTCTCTTTAACAGCAGAGGTGAACCGGAGATTATTTGGCAAAGCAGTTTATAGATGACGAACTTCAAGAGGGCGACGGAAGGATGCTGGGTGGGGGGAAACGTAGTGGTGAGTCTGCAATTCTTGCAAACTTCAGAAGGGTGAGAGATTCATATTTTCACTTCAATTTGTTGCCAGGCCAGATGTGTTTGCATATGTTTTCCTACGGGATCCAGATGCTTCAGTAAAACACCCATGTGCTTAACAAGCTGTGGACATAAAACATGCCCTCAGTTGCGATTCCAAAGCGCTTTTTGGAGCCCGTTACAAGATGATTTATCGCAGTATCGTAAGATACAAAGTGCATAGAGTTTCACATTCTGAGGTATGGCAATGTGTTTTCAGCAGGCAATTTCCCTCAGATGACTATTCTTTATAGATAATAAGCGCATGTCTTCAGAAAGGATTTGAAAGCCGTATCATCATGAGCATTCTTCTGAAAGATAATGACATCATAATGCAATAAATTAGCATGCGATAAAAATCAACACTAGACGATAGATGAAAAACATCTATACTTACTTAAAACATAACTGTAATAATATATAATAAAACTAATAATATATATCATATATAATATCAGAGTTGCTGCTCAAAAACAATTATTATTATTACTACTATTACTATATTATTATTATTGTTGTTAAAAATAGCTGAGTAGCTTTTTTCTGGGTTCTTTGATGAATAGTAAGTTCAGAAGAACAGCATTTATCTGAAATAGAATCAATTGTAACATTATAGATGCCTTTATCATCACTTCTGATCAATTCAAAGTGTCCTTGCCAAATAAAAGTATAAATTTCTATAATTTCTTATCCCCAAAAATAAATACATAAACTGCTAAATACATTTAACAGACTCCAAAGAGTCCTGAAAAAAGGTACTCAACTGTTTTAAATATTAATAATAATAATAAATGTTTCTTAAACAGCAAATCAGCATATTAGAATGATTTTTGAAGGATCATGTGACACTGAAGTCTGGAGTAATGATGCTGAAAATTAAGCTTTGATCACAAGAATAAATTACATTTTAAAATATATTTAAATAGAAAGCAGTTATTTTAAATAGTACAAATATTTTACAAAAATACTACCTTTGATGTATGGTAAACAGAAGAGAATTATTAAAAAAAAAACATTAAAAATCTTACTGTTCAAAAACTTTTGACTGGTAGTGGATTTACTATTTAAAATAAGTGTTAACAATATACAATAAAACTTATATATTTTTTTATATATAATTGTTTAATATTTAAAAAATATTTGTTTAAATTATATAAAACAAATCTATCCATTAATTCACCTTTTGTTAGTTTTATTAAAGTGAAAATCAATCTTTTTTTTAACCAATACAAATACACATGCTATATATTTACTACTAATTACTACATAATGCATATATTTACTACTTCAAATAACTAATAAAATATGTATAAATATGTAAACAGATTTTTTATATATATTTTAAAAACATTTTTTTGTTTATATTATAGAAAGACTTATTTCATTTATTTATTTGAGTTTGTGCATTGAAGTGATTTTATTTGCTAGTACAACAAAACGAAAATAATATACATAGAGGACATAATTGATACCTTTAACTGGTAATTTACTGTTATGTGCTGCCACAGATGATGGGAAATCCTCCATCACACAACCCTGCAGCTTCATAAACCAGCTAAGCTTAAAAGCTATTAATTACGACCAATACACAAAACATATATAAACTAACTGTACACCAATAATAGTTTCCTTCCTTCATATATTTTTTTTTTAATTGACATACCTCTAAGTTTGCACTCAAAAAAAGAAACTACTGGTCCCTCTCTTCTAGTTGCAGTATGGGTGGGGGTTAAATGAGGTTTCAGTCCAGATGAAATTAGCAGAAAGCAAATGACAGCTACAGGAGAGATCAGGAGGGGGCGTCAGCGTGGGTTCACTTCCTGTCCCTGGATGGCTTGCTTGAGCGTTCTAGAGATGGTCGTACATGTTCTTTATGGAGCTCCCATGACATGCCTTGTCCTGCTGATGCACATTTTTCTCTTCTGAGCGGCATACGAGTTCTGTCACCACTAATATTCACATCAGGGTGAGGCATCAGTCTCAGTGTCACTGAAAAATGCCCCGTGTTGTTTTAAACTCAAAGTGGCCTTGTTTTATAGAGGCTGCGCCCCTGAAAACGAACTGCCGCAAAGGGCCTTATGAAAATGCACACTAAGGGCTTTATTCAAACTCAACAGATCAACAAAACAAGAGAAGCCTATCATCCATAATATCTCAGAGAGAAATGACTTAATCAGGGAGGAATGCAAGCATTTTAGACAACCAAATTCCTTATTTTTGTATGCATTTCTGACCTGCTGATTACGCAGTTTAATCGTGCTTACGTAATTCACATGGATTTTTTTTCTGATGTTATCTATGCAAAAAGAAAACAATGACAGGAAAATTTAAAAAAAAAAAAATGTTGGCTATCACTCTCAGATGCGCCATAGAGTATTCATATCACATTCTTCCCTTACATAAGGTCTGTAATGACAAGAATGTCAAAAACTGGAGGAATGTTCAGATTGTATGATTTGTTTGTTGCTGTTTTTTCCAGTCATTTCTGTTGAAACAAACCAAAATGTTGCTTTGTCTCCCAATAAGGAAACTTACTGCAACTACATCACTACTGGACCAATTTTAAAGGGACAGTTCACCCAAAACAGCAGTACTCTTGTGAATGCATATCGAAGACTGCAATGCAAGAGAAGAAATTGCTAAATAAAGTCATTATTTTTTATTTCTTCACGACGCACAAAAAGTATTCTTGCAGCTTTATAGCATTACAGTTGATTCACTGATGTCACATGGACTATTTTAACAATGTCCTGACTAGTTTTTAGGGCCTTGAATGTGTCAGTTGTGTTGCTGTCTATGCAGGTTCAGAAAGCTCTTGGATTTCATCAAACATCTTAATTCTTACGGATTTGGATTGACACAAGGGTGAGTATTTAATGAACTATCCCTTTAAGAATCATTAGAGAACATACTATAAGTCATATGGGCTACTTTTTGATGCTCTCTATCATCAAAAAGATTATACTGGACTACTGTAAAATATCTTTTTTGTGGTCCATGCATTGTAGGTAAATTAGTTTTATGGTTTCATGAATAAATGATGACAGAATTTACATAATTCCATTTTAATTTCCCCTCTGTTTACCATTGTGGCAAGTGTTGTGTGATTACCTGTGAGTTTGCCAGCTCTTGTGTCAGCTCCTGTATTTTCTTCTGTTGCTGGACCAGCAGCTCCTGCACTGAAGCCAGGGTCATCTGCAACTGGGTGACTGCATTCAAAAACACACAAAAGAAGATAAGACTAGACCCAAAACAATTACCAGAACTTCACAAGCAAGAAAACGGCAGGTTTAGCTGAGATCCAGCGCAAAGCGAGGTATCTGTTTGTTTGAAAGCATTACCGACGATCAACACGCAGTGGTTTTCTCTTTGATTTAGCCTTCAGCTCAATCAGTAATATAAGACACCTCTATTTGTCCAAGATTAATCACCTACGTCTGCTCTTATATCAAATCAGGGTCTCTTAACCTCCATTAGCATGGGTTTGAAACGCTGGCTCTATCAAACTCTCCAAACAATCAACAAGATGGAAAAAAAGCCACTCATTTGGGAGGCAGGAGGGCTAGACACTACTGTCCTCACTAATCTTACTAAATACAGCTCATTTTCCTCCCTCTCTGAAGATTGAATTATTGTCAGATTGTGCTGGTCCCGAGGATTAGAGAAAGCCCAAGAAAAACAGCCCTAGCAGGGCCAGAGTTGGTGTTATTAATGGGGGTATCATTTCAAATAACCCAGAGCACAAGTTGCTCTCCCCCTGTTTCCAGTCACACATGCATTCCCAAACAATGCATTAAGTTTCCAAACTGATTATGTTACAGAAAACCAATAAACGCCTCTATAAATCATGCTCTGTAAAGTGTTAAATCAACTCTAATTGGATTAACATCAGCAGATATTATTAGCTGCCGACTGTTGGCTCTCCGGCGCACAGTTCCAGGGCTCTCCTTTCATAGAAACAGCCTTTCCACTTTCTGCTTAAGAGCTGTTACATGTTTCTTTCTCTCACAGCCTTTGTCTGTCTCATTAGGTGACTACTTACAGAATAAGAGACACTGAACACTTTTTCTTGGCTGAATAATAATGATAGTACAAACGCATACTTTCAGATGACTGTATTAACAAGAGATCTAAAATCTGTTGTATTAACTTTCTCCAAAACATATTTGAAGAAACAGTTAACTAAAAAAAATATTTTAACCTTCATTTACCCTCATGTTGTTCCAAAGTAGTACAATTTTTCAAATGTCATTGCAGAATGCACATTCAAACTAATTTCATCAAATTATGTATGGGATTCAGAACAAGTAAATGATGAATATTTTTTGGGGGGTGACCTATCCCTTTAAAGAAAAAGAAAAAAAAATGGATGCACTGAATATCACATTTACTTAAAAGGTTAGTTCACACAAAAATTAAAATTCATTAAAATTCATTCATTAATTACTCAGCCTCATGTCATTCCACACCCGTAAGACCGTTAACCACAAATTAAGACAGTTTTGAAGAAATCCGAGTGCTTTCTGACCCTACAGAACCACATTCAAGGCCCATAAGAAAATAGTTAAAATAGTCCATATGACATCAGTGGTTCAACCACAATTAAGCTACAAGAATACTTTTTGTTCACATGTGTTGCTGATGCAGAAGCTGGCGCTCTGATGTAAAACCCAGATGTGCTGTGCCTTGTTTACAAGCAGAAAAATATGCACACTGTACATAAAACAGTCTTCATAAACATGACTGAAGATTTCAACAGAGAGGCAATTTTTTGTCCAGCCTTACTTATTTGGACTAGAATATACAGGCGATGAACTAAGAAAGATGGACATTTAACACAGGCTTTTGCGTCAGCAGCACCACACGTGTTGTGGAATTCTCATGAAAATGCATTGAAGACTGACACGGAAGAGAATAAATTGTTGAATAAAGTTGTTATTTTTGTTTTCTTTGCACACAAAGAATTGCTTATCGGGTTGTGCCGATAGACGGCAGTATCATGTATTGACGATAGAGATATCGCCTGTTGCTGATGCCTTTGTCGATAGCAAGATGATGATGATGATTATTATTATTATTATAATTATTATTATCCTTCAAAAATAGACTAGGCACTTATCTTTACTGAAGCAGCGTGGGGAGCCACTACTGGGACGCCTTAGATACGAGGCATGGCGTGGCTGGTATAAACACTAGCATCAACTAGAGTGTCCGCGATCAGCTCCGGTGGCCGCGTGAGAGCCATAACGCGGCACAGACGTGTGCACGGTAAATAAGGGGTAAGACATGTACTCATCATACAGTATAGATAGCTTCACTGATTATAATGGTAGGTTTTTGTAAAGTGCATAATACTCGCGCTAGACAGAAGTCAGTGATGATGTTATTTGGTAATGTAAATGTTCTTTGCTCATTTTCTGTAACTGCCTTTTGAATAACTGAGAAAATTTAAGCATTATAATTAGTAACTTACACTGTTTCTATGAAATTGTTGTCATGTTAAACACAAATTAACATGTCATATTAAAAACATTAGGCTGCTTTTAGCCTTAAGGCTTGTACACACCGGGACGATTGTCACACATGATTAACGCCAACATTTAAAACCTTGTGATTGTTTTTTGGTTTGACACACAGCGTTAAAAACTAGCCGACCAATGAGATTGGCACTTTTGTTCACGTGCCTGGAGCTGCTGAAGTTACAGTAAACACAACTTGGTGGCGATAAGTGTGCACAATAATTGTCTCGGTCTGCACAAGGCTTTACGTTGGTTCACTTTCCGGCAATGAAACTAAGCAAGTAAATATTTAAAAAATTAATTAGCATGATAGTAACGTGCACAGGCGATCTCACAGGATGACGCTAAGATTACCGTATATGACAATTGAGCATATCACCCAACACTACACTGATGTCACATGGACTACAGTAGTCAACATTTGAAGTGGATTAAAACCTTTAATCAAAGTTGTCTTATGACAACTCTGATTATCTTTTTTGATCCACTTCAAATGTTAACTACTGCATTTTAACATTGTCCTACCTTTCTGCGCCTTGAACGTATCAGCTGCATTGCTGTCTATGCAGGGTCAAAAAACTCTTGGATTTCATCAAAAACATCTTAATTTGTGTTGTAGAGATGAACAAAGGTCTTACAGGTTTGGGACAACATGAGGATGAATAATTAATGCCAGAATTTTCATTTTTGGGTGAACTATCCATTCTGTAAAAGTACATGGATAGAGATTATATTAAACCATGGTGCTTAAGTGGGCGATGCAACTTTGAAATTAACTCGCAACATCGCCTAACTTCATTCCATTTTTTTTTACTCATCATTTTCTGTGATCTTTGAACTATAACTATGTATAAAACATCTCAAATGAAGCAAATGTGTTCTAAGCAGGAATGCCACCAGAGCTTACGTCAATAGCAATTCCAACAATATTACACTGAGAACGAGCAGCAACTGCACCAGACCTCTAAACCCACAAACACTCGCTTCATACTCAAAACACAAGAAATAATGCCTCCATTTAGTGTGGCTCGGGTTTCCACAAACGTTCTCTTTGGAGAAAACAATTGGGCGAATTTGAGATCCTGCAAGTGGCTTCGCAGCTGCTGTGAGGAGGCAGACAGTGTGTATAACGTAAATTATTCAGTAAATACCTCAATATAATGTACACTGCATATGTCCGGGCCTGTCTGAGCCTTTATTGGCCAGCTGGTCACCAATATGCTCTCCACAGACAAAGACACCAAACAGTTAGCACAATTCCATTACAGCCGGCACGAGCGTGAGCGCGTGCATGCCACAAAATGCTTCCAAGACCTGTTCATTAATTGCGTGTGGAAAGTTGTTGGGAAATCATAATGGGAGTCAAGGCCTACACTCAAAGGCTGCAGGAGTAATGGAGCCACATTCAAAGGAATACATCATTCCAGCGTACTTGGCACTAGAGAAATACATGAACTTTAACAAAGGAGTGCGGGCAATTGGCAAGAGCGGCAGTCACTTGCTATTACTCACGTTGTGAGAAGAGGGGGAAACTCACTCCGTAATTGCAACCCTCTCCCAAACTGTTAACTGAAACAGTCATTAACTACAATAGCAACTTGGCTACTGCAGCCACAGCAAATTAGATCAGCGGCGTGACTGACTGAGTGACTGGGGGTAGGTACGGCTCTTCCAGGAGAAAACGAGAGAGGGAAGGAGGGAGAGAGGGGGGGAAAGATTGTCAGGAACAAGTGTTTCACAAAGGAAATATGAAAAGCAGCTTCAGCCCGGAACAATATAAATACTCTTATCATCTGAATCTGAATGTGACGCTAAACAAAACAGGAATCGTACTAAAAACCAAACGAAATGAGGGCCAGACAGGCTGCGCAACACAAAGGAGGGTTTTTTTTGCATATATGAACCAAAATGGCAATGAAGAGGCTCATTTGATAATCAGATAAAGAAACCCACATCAAGCTTGCACGCAATGGCTTACAATCGACTGGCTTTTCAGTAACCCTCCCCAAACCAAAAACTGGGCAACGGGCAATGTAATGCAGAGATGCAGCAGCTGACTAAAATCACTCGCCTTTATCCTATATGCCCCAAATTTGCTTATTTTGATCTCCTGGATAATGAAAACAATGCTGTATGCATAACAGAAGGCTACGCGGAGCTCAAAGTCCATGTGTAGATCCAGATCATTTCCATGGTTTTATAAGGCAAATATTAACATACCTGAAGGGCAGGCATACTCTGACAAAGTCTACTTCATACTTGACAAGAAGTCTTTTGTCTTTTTATGATATGGAAAGAGCATCTGCTTTGCATGTACTGTTTCACTTTTAAAGACTGTTTTATATCAACAATTTTCAAAATTCAGATGTTTACATGGTATTAGAAGTATGTTTAGGCAGATGTAGAATTTTTGTAACAATACTGAGCCCTTTTACTCATCAAACTAAATTTTATGGAAGCCCATATCCACTACTGAATAAAAAAAATAAAGGTTATTGTGACTTTTTATTTCACAATTCTGACTTTTTTCCTCAGAATTGCGTGATACAAAGATATAATTGCAAGAAATAAAGAATTGTGCACTTCAGAACTCTGACTTTTTTTCTCAGAATCGTGAGATATAACTTGCAACTGCGAGTTATAAAGTCCAGTTTTGAGGTTAAAAAAGTAAAACTGTATTTTTTTTCTCAGCGAGTTTATATCTCACAATTCTGACTTTATAACAATTGCAAGTGAAATCAGAATTATGAGATAAACTCACAATTCTTAAAAAAAAAATTTTATTTCTCAGAATTGCAACTTTATTTAAAAAAAATATATATTACATATTATCATTTTATGTATTATTTTCACTTGTAAATTTTCTGTCTAAATTGTATGGAAGCCCATTTCCACCACTGAATAAAAAATGTAAAAAAAAAGTGGCTTCTTATCTCACAATTTTGACTTTTTTTCTCAGAATTTTGAGATAAACTTGCAATTATGAGAAAAAAAAAATCACAACTGCGACATATAAATTCTGATGAAAACAATGTCTGAATTGTAGGTTTTGTCTCGTAATTCTGACTTTTATTTCTCAGAATTGCAACTGTTAAAAATTGTGAGATATAAATGCAGAATTAAGAGTTTGTATCACGCAATTCTGAGGAAAAAAAAGTATTTTTTTTCTCGATTTTTACCTTTTTTTATTTTTATTCAGTGGCATAAATGAGCTTTCATACAATTTAAACAGGAAAATTTACAAGTGAAAATAAAATGGATTAATATATAATATGATAATATGTAATAAAATTGATTTTACTGTGGTACCAAACAATGGTGCAGGAAACATTGCTTTATAAAATAAAATAATTTAAATTAGTTTTTAAGATGCATGCCTCCCAGAAATAAAGGGCTTTAATTCTGGTTTAGTCACCAAAATGACCTTTACACTAGCCCAATGCTCACTTATGGTTAATCTTTAAAAAAGTGAATTAATTAATAACACAGTTAAATGTTATCTTTACAAATCTCAAAATGAATATCCACTTTTTAATATTGTACATTATAATGGCGTGATGCTTAAAGTAACTTCCACAATAACTGCTTTTTGTGTCATACAAGAAATTTTTATACTGTTATCGAGAATTCTCAGCTTATTGGTATCAGCCAGAAATGTAAATACTGGGGCACTCCTATTTTTAATGGTTAAATATATGTAAAGAAGACAATAGCATTCATTAAGAATGCAAACAGACATAAGAAAAATAACCAATTGCATTTCAGCATGTAAAACTTGTCTAACTTGTCTGTTAGATTTTGAATAGCAAATATTCTATAGGCATATTGAACTTTAAAAACAATAGATATCACAAATAGATTAAAAAAAAGTAAATAAATAAATGAAAAAGCACAGCTAAATCTGAAATTTCAGATCAAAACCTTAACCAGAGGAATATCAGAGTGCTGCTTTGTAAAAACTGTAAGAAAATAAACTACATCAGTTGTCCTGTCCTGTCTTTCTTTACAATAATAAATAAATAAATAAATAAAACATTGCACAAGTGAATTGTCATTTACTGTACAGAGAAGGAGCCACCCAGCTGCAAGTCGACTGCGGCACTAACGAGACAAAGTTTCTTCGGGAAGTGTCCCGCTTTCATGGTTGCCGGGATGTTTAATTACACCGGCTGCGTAGTGGGTAAAGAGAGGGGGAGGATAGAGGAGGAGAGGCATCCCTCTCTGACAGCCTAGCTGAGATTCCTCACCTGTCCAAGGCGGGAGACGCACCTGTCACCACACACTTAATCACCAGCGGCTCCGGGCCCAACCGGGGAGCCACACCACCATGCCGAAAATTAAAATGAACTTTCTTGCCACGCAGTTAAGAAGGCAAAAAAAAAAATAGAAATGCTGTCATTCCTCTTCCCCTCATTAATATTCTGAGGTTAAGAGCTTTTCAGCGAAACGTAATTAATTGAAGCTGAGCTGACAGTAAACAAGCAATTTCAAATTAAAGCAAAATGACAGGACCGTCATTTGTAAAATGTGAGCAGATTTTGGCGACAGATAAATGAAGGAAAATGTTAAGGAGGAAAAAGTGATGAAGATATTAATCTTCACCTGTCTGTGTCAGCGTGCCACTCATATCCGCGATGTTGCTCTCGATCCGCTGCAGATGCTTCTTGTCCTCTTTGCTGCCCATAATGAGGGGAAGGATGTATTTCTGCAATTAAAAACACGGCACGCTATTAGAATTCCACTCAGGAACAGGGAAAGCAGGCCAGCGGACCAGGACACGCTCTGCCGCTACACGTCGACAAATAGACAAAGGGCTAATCTATTAATGTTAGCGTAGGCAAACCAAAACTCAACTAAAACACTCACTGGAGGCTTCCTGTATTCATACAATCTCATGATGTATTTTTTGACAGCTTTACAATATTTGTTTAAAGTTTTGTGAATTATTTTTACCATTTAAAATAACCATTTTGTATTTTCAGCATTCAGTCTTCAGCATCACTTGATTGTTCAAAAATTATTCCAATATTCTGATCTGGTGCTCTAAAACATTTTGTATTATTATCGAAATAATGTAAAATATTTTTACCAATTAAAATAACTGTTTTGTATTTTACTATATTTTAAAATGTAATTCATTCCTGTGATACCAAAACTGAATTTTCAGCAGCCAGTAATCTTCAGCATCACATGATCCTCAGAAATTACTGTCATGTGTTGATTTGGTGAAAAAATATTTTGTATTATTATCTAAATATTGTGAAATATTTTTACCATTTAAAATAACTGTTTTATATTGTACTATATTTTAGAATGTATTTTATTCCTGTGATGCAAAGTTGAATTTTCAGCAGTCATTACTCCAGTCTTCAGCATCACATGATTGTTCAGAAATTATTCGAATATTTTGATTTGGTGCTCAAAAACATTTAGTATTATTATCGAAATAATGTAAAATATTTTTACCATTTAAAATAATTATTTAGTATTTTGCTATTTGCTATATTTTAAAATGTAATTTATTCCTGTAATGGCAAAGCTGAATTTTCAGCAGCCAATACTCCAGGCTTCAGCATCACATGATCATTCAGAAATTATTGTAATATGCTGATTTGGTGCTCAAAAACATTTAGTATTATTAGCGAAATATTTAGAAATATTTTGCCATTTAAAATAACTATTTTGTATTTTACTATATTTTAAAATGTAATTTATACCTGTGATGGAAAAGCTGAATTTTCAGCAGTCAATACTTCAGTCTACAGCATCACATGATCGTTCAGAAATGTATTCTAATATGCTGATTTGGTGCTCAAAAACATTTTGTATTATTATCAATGTTGAGATTTTTGTGAAAAAATTTAACTTTTTACGATTCTTTGCTAAATAGAAAAGAAAAAAAAACTGTATATATTTAAATTGTCTGTAACATTATAAATGTCTTTACTGTCACTTTTGATCAATTAATTTTTCCATGCTTAATAAAAGTAATAACAGTGACCCCAAACTTCTGAATGGTTTTATATATAATTTCATTTTATTGAGTTATTTTTTCTACCACACGAACAATGAGTTTTTTTTTCTTCATTATTATTACAATTAGGTGACAATCTTGAGCTAACAAAGAAAAAAATATACAACTACAAATTTTAGAAACTCTAGAATACACCCTAATTTTATATAGTTGAAAATGATGAACATCACGATTAACCAAGTCAACATTTTCCTAAAATGAAAAGCAGAGATTGGCTAAATCTTGCATTTAAAAAAATAAAAAGTGATTCATTTGAATGAATCAGACTTGTTAAACCTATATTTGAGAGATAAAGACAGCATGTTTTATTGAATTTTATTGTATAACAGTACAATAGAACATTAAACAAAGAGAAAAAAAAAAGAAGAAGAAGAAGGGAAAGAATCCAAACAATACTATCATCTGTGCTTGATTTCACAGTGCCAAGTTCAGTATTGTGTTTGGCAACAGCAGATAAAACATCATTATATGAATTATGATTAATAGGCCTGCATTCATGCCGAAAAAAACAAGACCTTTTGTTTTTTTAATCCCTCTCAAAAGTCTTGTGGTTTTCTCACTTCATCCAGAGCAATTTGCCTCAATGGCTGACACAGAGGCCAAGAATTAAGCATCGGGGCATGACTCTGGGTTCAACATCATTAAGTCTTTTAGCCCACAGGCTGGCTTCTCCATTTGAACATGTCACCTTCTGAGGACAATTGCTTGTCAGAGTTTAAGCCTTGTAGAACAACATCTCTAAACATTGAGAATAAGCGGCAAAGGTCAGACGGCTAGCGCTTCCACTAGATGCCTTTTCTTACGCCAGCGCTGTTTTATTTCCAAACGCACACGCTGATTTGTTTCCCCAAACAAACAGCCAGCGCATAGACGGGGAGATTAACATGGCATTTGGTGAATAGCTGGGTGCTGTAAAGCGTAATGTGCGTGTGCCGGCTCTCCGTCTGGAAAACAGTTGGCCTTAACAGGTTTTCACAGCGGCGCAACCGTTGTTGACACCGGCATAAGTAATAAACACTTTTAAGTTGAAAAAATCAGAATGAGTGTCAACACCAGGGTAGTTAATAAGAGAGCTGCTGTGGGGCGCTGTTTACAATGTGCTCTATAGCATAAATAAAGTGGAGGAGGAGGCCGGGGCATATGGTGGCACCGGTGAGCCGCTCCTCTGACATGACAGCAGCGAGAGCTCTCGCACCAGGGAACAGCACCTCCAGCCATGGGCACAGATCCTCTGAACAGCAGAGATGCACGCGGGGGACTGGAGAACCACAGACTGTTTGTGTGTGAGCGAGAGACGGAGAGAGCGAAAGTGAGAAACGAGCGAGCAAGAAGAGTTACGGATAGTAACATTTTTGCATTTTCTGAAGAAAATGTGGGTGGTGCTTGCCTGCACAAAAATCCATTTAATAATGCTAAGAGTATTGAGGAGGGTTGCCAAGGCTGTTTAGTTGCTAAAGTGTTTCTAGAACATTTCTAATCAAAGTACCCACACCATATTGTCATCACTAATCATGTTTATACTAGGGCTGTCCCTAGTATACTTAATTAATTAGTTAAGAAAAAATAACCCAAATTTAAATATTTTAATGCAGTTAATGTGCTGGCCCACCCCCAGACCTGTGCATCATCTTATATTTCATATACAGTATTGACCCGAATATAAGACAATGTTTTTTTCTTGGAAATACATCCGAAAAAACGTGTTCGGCTCAGTGTTGTTTTCGTCAACGATGACGATGACGAAATCATTTCGTTGACGCCACTTTTTTTCATGACGATAACGAGACGATGACGAGATAAAAATGGCTCGTTGATGACTAAAACATGACGAGACGTGTGTTTTCGTTGACGAGACGAGAATAGACGAAAATGTTAGTGGGTGGTCCGTCAGACATTTAAAATGCATGACATTTCCGCTTATTGTGCATCCCAATTAAAACTTAAAAAGTATCTGCCGCTATGGCAAGCCGTTTTAGCATTAAATACTCTTTGCTATACTAGTATGGCAAGCCGTTTAGCATTCCATCCTTGTTTGTCTTTTATGTTCTAAAACACTCCTTCATTATTGTAATTATTGGTGAAAATAGTCGATCCGGAAGCTCACATTGGTGTTGAACTATAGATCTGCTATTTTCAGAACTTAAAAGTGACACTACCCAACAGCAAAATACTTACTGACCTACATTAATTTGTTAAAAGACTACTTTTTCCCCTTTTTTGACTAAAACTAGACTAAACCTTTTTGACTTTTAGTCGACTAAAATTGGACTAAAACTATCACATATATAGAAGTGACTAAAATTTGACTAAAACTAAGAAGCATTTTAGTCCAAAAGACTAAGACTAAATCTAAGATGGTTGTCAAAAACAACACTGGTTCGTCTTGTATTCGGGGTTTAGACTTTGACATGTCAATAATACTCCCACAACCTTGGTGGCGCCAAATCCGCATAAAACAAGTGTGCCAAGAAATACGTAACGCAATGCGTGTCGTTAATGTCAGAACAACGCGATTGAAAACAAAAGTAAAAGAAAAGCTTACAGCAGCATGAGTCTTGACTGTCATGTTAGCCTGATGGTCATGTTACCAAACTTCCTCTGTAAGTAATTTTCAAATGTAAGACAGCAGTCAGATTTAAAGACTACAATAAGATTTCACTTTTACTGTTAATAAAATGTTGATAGGCTACTATGAGATGGATAGCCTAACTGTGTTATATAATTTAGATGGGTTACCTGTTATTTTACGGTTTATCAAAAAGTGTATATTTGATGATTAAATGTGATTGCTGGTGCATTTTAACAATATTTACCATATCTTCAAAACAAAAACTAAAAAAGGAAAATATGCAATATGAAAATAATTTAGTAACAATTGTTTTTTTTCTTAATAAAACACAAGATTTGGTTGTCAAAAAGCCTTTTTCCAAAAGACACATCTTAAAAAGGGGGGTCATCTTATAATCAGGGTCAGCTTATATTCGGTTCAATATGGTAGATGACTTGACAAATATGATGCAGGGCAATAACTCCATAAATGCCCTAAACTTCAAGATACCCTTGTATGTGTTTTGTCTCATATATTTATCACATATCACACAACATCAAATGGGCAGCCAGAGCAATATTTATATAATACAACAGTTCAGTAAATAAGAAGTCGATATTGTGTTATATTTTAAACACAAAAATGTTTTTTCTCTCAATTTTGCAGAGAGCATTTTACATTCAACAGTCATAGCAAAGTTGTTGCGCGTCTCTGAGCAACACAGCATTGTATTAGTTCTGAATGAATCCGCATTTTGAACAAATCGTCTGAACCAATGATTCAAAGGCCCATTCATAAAGTGAGCCGTTTACTTCATTCCTGAATGAATCAGCCGTTTGAATGAAAAACATTTAAGGGATAGTTTATCGAAAAATTTGAATTCTGTCATCATTTACTCAACTTCATGTCATTTCTAGCATTTTTTTGTGGAACATAAAAGAAGGTACTTCGAAGACTGTTGGTAACAAAGCTGTTTTGGTTACCAGTGACTTTCAATGTATGAACAGAAAATACTAAGATGCTTCTCAAATTATATTCTTTTATGTTCCATAATTTACGTTACGCTGTTGAGGCCTAAATGTTGATGTGTAATAAATTGTATGTTAAATCAAATAAAATATTTATTCCTAAAGCTACAATTTGTAATGTATACTTGATACTTTCTCATTTAACACAAAAATAGCTTTAAATAATCTTTTGTGGGTATTTTCACAGTCAAATTTATTTTGCTTTTAATTAGATAGAATTAATCGAAACATAATGTAATTAATTAGATTAAAAATTGTAATCGACTGACAGCCCTAGTTTATATTATGCCCTTTTATTGTTTGTTAGTCAAAAGTCCCATACAATCTTTTTGTAAATTTGTTCATGGTTCATGGGTAATACATTACAACTCAAAAGTTTAGGGTTGATACATTTTTTTGAAAAATGTCTATTATGCTCACCAATGATGCACTTATTCGATCAAATATACAGTAAAAACGGCAATATTGTGAAAATTATTACAATTAATATAATATGTGACCCTGGACCACAAAACCAGTCTTAAGTCGCTGGGGTATATTTGTAGCAATAGCCAAAAATACATGGTATGGGTCAAAATTATTGATTTTTCTTTTATGCCAAAAATCATTAGGAAATTAAGTAAAGATCATGTTCCATGAAGATTTTTTGTAAAATTCCTACTATAAATATATATATTAAAATGTAATTTTTGATTAGTAATATGCATTGTTAAGAACTTAATTTGGAGAACTTTAAAGGTGATTTTCTCAGTATTTTGATTTTTTTGCACCCTCAGATTCCAGATTTTCAAATAGATGTATCTCGGCCAAATATTGTCCTATCCTAACAAACCATACATCAATAGAAAGCTTATATATTGAGCTTTCATGTAATGTATACATCTCAGTTTTGTAAAATTTAACCTTATGACTGGTTTTGTGGTCCAGGGTCACATATATATTAATATTTTAATATATTTAAAATGTAATTTATTTCTGTGAAGGCATAGTCCAGTCTTCATTCTAATATGCAGATCTGGTCATCACTTGGAAATTAAAATTCTGTCATTAATTACTCTCATGTCATTCCAAACCCGTAAGACCTTTCATCTTCAGAACATAAATTATTTTTTATAAAATCCAAGAGCTTTCTGACCCGGCATATACAGCAACACAACTACCAAGTTTAAGGCCCAAAAAGGTAGTAAGGACATTGTTTAAAAAAAAAAAAAAAAAAAACTACAATAATGACTTTTTTTCCCCCAACAATTTCAAAGCTGGCTTCTGCATAAAATTATCTGCCAGTGTGGTAAAAAAAAAAAAAACTTGTTTTAAAGGAACACTCCACTTTTTTTTTGAAATAGGCTCATTCTCCAACTCGCCCCAAGTTAATAAGTTGAGTTTTACCGTTTTGAAATCCATTCAGCCGTTCTCCTGTTCTGGCGATATCACTTTTAGCATAGCTTAGCATAGATCATTGAATCCTATTAGACCAATAGCATCGCATTCAAAAATGACCAACGAGTTTCGATATTTGTCCTATTTAAAACTTGACTCTTCTGTAGTTATATCGTGTACTAATACTGGCAGAAAATGTAAAGCTGCGATTTTTCTAGGCCGATAAGATTAGGAACTACACTCCAATTCCGGTGTAACAGACAAGGAAATTTGCTGCCGTAACAGCTTTACATTTTCCGCCGGTATTAGTACACGATATAACTACAGAAGAGTAAAGTTTTAAATAGGACAAATATCGAAACTCGTTGGTCATTTTTGAATGCGATGCTATCTAATAGGATTCAATGATCTATGCTAAGCTATGCTAAAAGTGATATCGCCAGAACAGGAGAACGGCTGAATGGACTTCAAAACGGTAAAACTCAACGTATTAACTCAGGGGGAGTTGGAGAACAAGCCTATGTTGTGAGTGTTCCTTTAAGAGTATTTTATTTACCCCACTGGCAGAATATTACTTGTTTTAAGCAAAATGCACTTAATATAGATTTTTTTCCCCCAGGAAACAAGACTAAATATTTTGTTATTTTGCTTATCTAGTAAATGCATCTTGATTTAAGAATATTTAGACTAAAAACAAGACAAAAAAGTAAGATAAGCCTTTTTGCAGCACTGATGTCACATGGACTATTTTAATGATGTCCTTACTACCTTTCTGGGCCTTGAACATGGTAGTTGCATTAGGCTACTCTCTGTGCAGGGTCCGAAAACTCTCATATTTCATCAAAAATATCTTAATTTGTGTTCTGAAGATAAAATAAATTAATGACAAAACTTTCAATTTTGGGTAAATCAGTTTAATATTTTTTGTAGTATTCTTCTGATTAATAGAAAGTTCTAAAGAACATAAACACTTTCGTAACATCAAAATCTTTACTGTCATAATAAAAAAATCTTTTTTGTACAAAATTTTACATTATGATTTTATTTGAACACTTTTACTATTTATTTTAATAAAATTTATTCATTATTTATCATATTCATATTTAATAGTGTATGAGTAATGTGCTAGTAAACCACAAGTTTAATACTTGAGGTATGTTACTATTAAAATTGAAACAAACTCCAGGTTTTACGGATTTGTTCAAATAATAACGAGTAACAATGAAATGGCAACAATAACAGAAATGACTTCCTGAGCCAGCACCAATAATGAGAATGAGTGAAAATGAAAGTTGTTAAAAATGAGAGTTGAAGTCACACTCTCAAAACATCACTTCAAGTACTGAACAAGCTGCAGTTTCAGATTATAAAACACTGACGCATGTCAAAGGAAAATGTGACTTTTTCTGTTAAAATGACATAAGTTCGGCTCCCTACATTAGTAAGAGCAGTCATGTGGGCTACTGGAGATGGAGACTGTCTTTATAGACCGCGTGTGCAGAGAGCCGAGTAGCCGAGTGCAGACGGAAGCTTAGGAAGCTAAACATGCGTTCCTAATCATGACATCATGGGAGTTCCATACGATGTCATTGTAAATGCTCTCTTAAAGGCCACTGCTCCATTTCCTTTCTCTTATAAAACACAGTAATGGAGTCCACATGCCCCTGTGGGCAGTGTGGGTTTACTGTCACCGAGAAACAGGGTCTCTCCCTTACACGACGGGCCTGAGGGCCCACGCACCCATCCGTGCCCACGTACAAAATCAAGCTGTGATAGTACTGGAAAGCAGTGAGAGTACAGCCTCTGGGTTTTTCCGAAAGGGAAAACAAAGAAAGACCTAGGGGTTCAGATGAGCTCATTCCGATGACGTCGGACAGTAACCACAGTGATTTACACGACATCAATGTAAGGAACACACACAAAAGTAGAATGCTGGAAAAAGCTTGAGTTCTCCGAATGATAAACACATTTTGATAAATAGGCGATTGGTGGCACAAAGACACGTACCCGGTAGAGATGATGGAAGCCAAAGGCCATTCCTGCCAGGATGACAGCCAGGGCACTGTAGTCTCTCCATCTGTAACCTGAGGGACCTGCAGACACACACACACAAATACAACAAGCCCATCTATTAGTCCAACCCTGGGAAAAGCTGTTGTGGGCCTTCTGCTAGATGCCATATTTAATTTGACATGAACAAAACAAAACTGTGGTGTACAGAAATACAGTATATCCAATGGCCTAATTCCAAAACACAAGCAGAATTTTTGTGCAATTTGCTCATAAAAAAACGTATGAATTTATTGCTTAATTTTTTTTTTGCTTATGATCAGAGTTGCGGGGGGGTTAACGCATTACAAGTAAAGCGAGTTACGTAATCAGATTGCTTTTTTCAAGTTACTACTAAAGTAACGCATTACTATTTAATTTACAAGAAAATATCTAACACCAGTCACTTTTTGTTTCCTTTATGCATTTAATCCCATTTTATTAACCAATGTCTTTGCTGCTTAATCCAATTCAACCATACTAATAAGCAAAACTTACTTTAGATTAACTAACATTTGTGCTTCATTTTTCTCATTGCTGAAGAGTGTTAAACTTCCTTTTCCTACAGTTCTACTGTACATACGTGAATTTTCTTCAGCTTATTCATTTCACTTTTTGGTGTGAAAGGGCTTTTACATTTGCTAAAAATCTAACTTTTTATATTAAAAACAAACAAGCAAGCCCTGCCCAGATTTAAAAAGTAACGCAAAAGTAATGTACCGCATTACTTTACGTAAAAAGTAACGTAATGAGTTACTTTTTTAGGGATTAACGCAATATTGTAATGCATTACTTTTAAAAGTAACTTTTGCCAACACTGTTTAAGATCATTTCTGTGAATCAGTATAAAGTGTCCATTTTAATGAATCGATAATAAAAAAAAAAAATCTTATTCAGTGATTGGTTTGCATCGCCATTAAAATGTTTTTCATGGAAGATTACCATTTTTTCCCCAATATATTATAAAAAATTTGTACAAATATAATAATTGTAGGTTAAGGTTGCGTTCCAGGCAAGTCTTTGAGCCCCTAAATCACGACTTCATACCACGACGTCCATGCAAGTCACGCCAAACTGCCTGAGCGCATTTATTCTTATTATATTATTATTAATTTGATTGCAACCTTATATTGTCCTAAAGTCTATTTTTCCACCGTGTACCACTTGCATAAACACCGCACCCGTAGGGGCTGACATTGTTGTTTCGTGGGCTATGTAACGTCAGAACTCGGAACTGGGAGTACATCGATCTAGTACGAGTTCACGGGTGGGAAGTCACGGGTTTGACTGCCGTTCCAGTGCACTTTCACGGGTAGAAGGTTGGAAAAACACGGGTAACGGGTTGCCTGGAATGCGGCATAACACTGCTGTATAAGAAAGAAAATTAGTTCATTTAGTGAAAACAGCTACTAATTTTGACTCCATTTTATTTATAATAAACATTTTGAAATGTGCTCTGCAAGTGTTTGGTCAAAATGGCTGATTTAAAAAAATAAACTCATAATGAGTGGAAAAGATTATCCATACTGAATATTGTGAAAAGACTGAAAAATATAGCAACATATATTGCATAAAAAATATGGTTATATATAATATGTGAGTCTGGACCAAAAACCAGTCATAAGCGTCAATTTTTTTTTTTTTTTTAAATTGAGCTTTCCATTGATGTAAGTTTGTTAGGGCAGGACAATATTTGTCCAAGATACTATTTGAAAATCCGGAATCTGAGGGCGCTAGAAAATCAAAATACTAAGAAAATCACCATTAAAGGAACACTCCACTTTTTTTGGAAATAGGCTCATTTTCCAACTCCAGTTAATAAGTTGAGTTTTAACGTTTTGAAATCCATTCAGTCGTTTTCCTGTTCTGGCGATATCACTTTTAGCATAGCTTAGCATAGATCATTGAATCCTATTAGACAAATAGCATCGCGTTCAAAAATAACCAACGAGTTTCAATATTTGTCCTATTTAAAACTTGAAAACTTGACACTTCTGTAGTTATATCGTGTACTAATACTGGCGGAAAATGTAAAGCTGCGATTTTCTAGGCCGATAAGATTACGAACTACACTCCCATTCCGGCGTAACAGTCAAGGAAGTTTGCTGCCGTAATATGGACGTAGCAGGCGGAGTAATTTACAGTAGGAAATTGACAAAGTATCGTCACGGAACATGATCTTTACCTAATTTCCTAATGATTTTTGGCATATAAGAAAAATCTATAATTTTGACCCATACATGCAAAAAAAAAAAAAAAAAAAAACACTGACTGTAAACATTTTATCAGACTTTGTGACTGCACTATGTACTGCCTGTACTTCTACCCCTTCACCGCTTTTTTCTTATGCAAACTACTGTTTAAAAAAGTGTCTACAGTTTATAGTCTAAATAAGTCTATATGAATTTGTGCTCTTGTTCCTAGAAGGAAAGGGAAATTAAAAAAAAACTAATTCTGATTACTGAGGTTGTGGAAGCGTAAACTAGATCTGAACTTTTAGATTAAGCACCACATTACTGTAAAGCTAAACATAAGCAATTGCATCAGCTATGACTGATCTTAACGGAAACTCCCGCTTACCATATTTTAGGGGAAAAAAGCTCTCTGTTAAGGGTAATTGTAATCTTGAAGAAATGGAAATGAGAAACGTTTAGAAGATCACTTTTACGGTTTCTGCTCAGACCTCACACAAGTGCTCACTAGCGGTGAGATGAGGTGTGAATGTCGCATAGCAGAGCGAGTACTATCAGGAAATGAAAGCCCACATCAAAGAGCCCTCCTCACCCCTCACACTCATTCTCAGAGAGAGACAGTTGACCTGGCAGAAGTCAAAAAAGCAGAAAAAAACAGTGCAGTGCAGATTAAAAAAAACAAAGAAAACAAAAATGTTTTTCATTAGGAGCAAGACCCGACAGATGCCCTGCAAAAAGGTTTAAAGATACTGAAAACACACATCAACATTTGGAGCGGTATGATGATTAAAAAGAAAATGCTGAACCAGTTTAATATCAGAAAACGAATAATTAGGTATTAGGAAAAACCCAAAAGAGCCATTGGTTGGCCAAATACATAGTCCTGCCCTAAATTCACGGCATTGGTTGAGCCAACGTGTCAGGCTGGTTAGAACCTCAGACAAACAAGCAATGTTTTAAAACTGCCTTTTCAGAGAAACCACTTAATAATGGCTAACTTATAGTTGGCATATTAAGCCTGAACATGAGAAAGTTAAAAAAAAAAAAAATACACTTCAGTTTTAAGTTAGGCTTTAACCAGCTTCTGAAAGCATGAGAAGCCGTTTCAATTCATGCTGAGGCAATCTGGCAAGGTTCAGCCAAGAGAAAGGAGGGAGAAATTATCATGCAAATGTTTAACGGCACACCAAACAGAGAAGTAATTAAAGCAAGCTTGGCTCTGGCAGGTCAACATGTCAGATACAAAATGCTCCATTTTGTAACATAGCGAGGTCTGCGGAACAGGTGTGTTACTGTAATTTGTTTGAATCTGCTCTACTGAATACAAATAGACAGGCTCTCTAATAGACTAGCAAAGCAATAGTACTTTTTCATTTTTTTATGTGCAACTGAACAAGCAGTTTTTATCTGATTAATTATATTAGAGGACTATTAGGGAGACCTGAATAAAATATGGCACTGATTCTTGAGACATGAGACAAAATATATGTCACAATTTTAGCTGCCATTAGTTTTTAAAATAGAAGATTTTATACTAGAGTACTAGACTGTTTTTTAGACAAATTTATCATTTTATTTTCTCTTGTATTAAATTATCTTGTACTACTCCTACACCATGTGAGCATGTTTTAAGTCTTGGTTCAAATCAAGCATAGATATATTAAGCATATATTAAAATTAAAAAAATAAAGTTTACATATAATTTCATATATAAAGTAGTTGTGCATATTTTTTCGTCTCTCATTATCTCATTTAGTAGCTTTAGATAATGTTCCTCATTTTAAGTAGGCGTATTGAAGAGAACAGATCACTCCAAAATAATTCAGATTAGGGGTGGGTGATATGACCAAAATCACATATCACGATTTGAGTCATTTTAATTTCATGGTAACAACCTATAATCACAGTATAGTTATTTTTGCTCTAAATAAGGTCTTTATGATATCAAAATTTTATAATTCTTCTCACCAGTGTCAATAACACAAAAAAACTAATAAAAAGCTTACTGAAGTAAACAATCAGTGAATAAATAACAAAAGAAAGTAATTACAAGCAATAGGACAAAAAAAAAACTACAGTAGAACAAATAAGAAATGCTGCAGACATTGTATAAAGCAATAAAATGTATAAAAAACTGCATATTCTTTACTGTTTAAATTAAATATATTTCTTCTTAATAAAGTTACAAAAGTGATTTAGTCAAGTGATTAACATGAATGACAGACAGCAGAAATATTAGACTGCTGTGACTTTAAGAGCTGCCCAGATCCAATCTACTGTTACACATGTGTTTCTTTCTCAGCCTTTTCTTTCACCCAAGACCTAAATTACTGTGTTTATGAGGATACTTGCAAAGATGTTCAAAAGTTTGCATACACATATTACAGAATCTGCAAAATGTTAATTATTTTACCAAAATAAGAGGGACCATACTAAATGCATGTTATTTTTTATTTAGTACTGACCTAAAAAGATATTTCACATAAAATATCTTTGGTCTTTCAGCATTTTTGTGTATTTGAACCTTTTCCAACAATGACTGTGTGATTTTGAGATCAATCTTTCACACTGAGGACAACTAAGGGACTCATATGCAACTGTTACAGAAGGTTCAAACGTTCACTGATGCTTCAGAAGGAAACACAATGCATTAAGAGCCAGGAGGTGAAAACTTTTTGAATTTGAAGATCAGGGTAAATTTAACTTATTTTGTCTTCTGGGAAACATGCAAGTATCGTCTGGAGCTTCTGAAGGGCAGTACTAAATGAAAAAAAAAAGATATTTAGGCAAAATAAGAAAAATGTACACATCTTCATTCTGTTCAAAAGTTTACACCCCTGGCTCTTAACGTAAATGTATGTAAACTTTTGATTTTCTCCTGTAAATGTCTTTTATGTGATATATCTTATTCAGGTCAGTACTAAATAAAAAACATGCACTTTGTATGAACCCTCTTATTTTGGTAAAATAATAAACATTGTGTAGATTCTGCAAGGTGTATGTAAACTTTTGACTTTGTATTTAACCACTCAAGGCCTAAAAAGCAACAAAAATAATTCTGTTCAATACTTCCACATTCTATGAGCACCGTCTTCACGTGCAAGCTCCTCTCTGACAGCAATCAGAATGTCTCTCAGACATTGCACGCATATAGCAAAATTAGTTCTCTTTCATTTCTGATTGCATTTTAACAGCTTAAAATCACTTTTTGAAACAGCAATACTTAAAAACATATGCTAACGTTTTTGACAGCAACATCACTTGAGTGTGTGACCGTGATAGAGACAGTAGTCCAAAATCTCTACCGGTTGATCGTGTCTACCGCCCACCTCTAAATCAGATGTAAAATAACTTTTATTTCTACACTTTTAACCTTTCTTCTCCAAACAAATACTCAAGAATCACTGCCTTGTCACTCACAGGATCAAACTTGTCTGAAGACTGAAGCTTAGTTCTGCTGAATGAAGGTGACATTCTACACCAGAAATTACATCAAAAACATTAGCAAACCTGCAACTTCCTAAAACTTCCATTTCAAGAACTTCTGATAACATCACTTTTTGTATCAACGGTAAACACCAACATTAACTGAAGTGTCCTTGCGGGACCGTGTCCTTGCGGGAGCATGTCGTGCAGGACACGCATGAAGGCAGCTTGGGCGATTTTAGAGTCCTTGAGCTTAGCCGGCAGCCCTGACCGATCTCCTACTTCAACTCGAGGTCCAAACGGAGGTCCTTCTTCCACATGGGTAGCCCCTCCACCTCCACTTGCCACTCCTGCTTTTTATTTGGTCACTTAAGGTGTAAGCATGGCCTCCATTCCCCTTTTTTCCAATCTCCGTTCAAATTTATTGGGTTCAGAAAAGGCCCTACTGTCCTTCTGCCGCTTGAAAATAGAGATCAGAGCATCCATTACTCCGACAGAGATGAATGCTGGTCCAGACGCATCGTCCCCATAACAAGGACATCAAAGAAAGGGACCCCCTCTTTCCAACCTGACCCCCGCGAAGATCTCCTCACTCTCCCCTCATTATGCCATTCTCTCATAGCCGTTTTGATATAAAACCCCCACTCTAGTGGGGCTGAAACCTAACTACATGGCCATCCCATCAAAATGGCTTTCATTACAAAACATGAGATGGCGGGGAGTCAAGGACAGGGTGGCAATAAATGAGGGTGGAATACATCTGGAATCATTGTCATACAGGTTAAGCATTATGCGAACTTCATTCAGGATTGGTAAATCAGCGGCCGGCCTGGAGCTCATAACCCGCAGAGGTAATAAAGATACAGGCTGCAGAAAGGCCCTCGGTAGGCCAACCAACCAGAGATCGTCGTAACGGCGCGGACGTCATATCGCAAGGCCGTGCCGAAATTAATTACGTGCCTACGCAAATGGGATGTTCTCCGCCACTCATTTCCTTTGAAAACCACTCGCTTAAGATAATAGTTATGTTCGGACGCTTATAAAAATATCAGCATCATATTCCAAGGTATTCCAAGCAGTTGGCCTGTTTTGAATTGATGTATGGGCGAAGGTTTAAACAGGATTACGGGAGCACAGAGGAGATTGGAGGACTCATTTAATATAGTCACGCACCATTTGGTAGAGAAAATCTACTAGACTAGACGAGTCATGTTTAAGGAGCGCATGGGCCGCAAAAACATACAGTGGGTGGACAAGTGGACGGGTTATAAGGTAAACCAAATATCCTAGCAAAAGCAATTGTGGTAATACTCACTGTACGGGGCCAGTTGAACAGGGTGAGCGATGTGCGCGGGCCCGGGAATAGCAACTGTCAGCGGCTCCTCTGTATTTCCGGACCGCTGGATAGCCAGATCGACCTCTTCATCAGTCAGACCTACATGGAGAGAACATGACATTTAATTATGACATTAAACACACGAAAACATTTTTTTTAATCAAGTATTTTTTTTATTTACATATTTTATTTTTAAAGTAATTGTGTGTATATTTGTGGTCACTTTTACTATTCCTCAACACAAACTGTAAAGAAATTGTCTGGTATTTTTAGAAAAAAATATTTTAAAGGATTAGTTTACAGAATTAAAATTTCCTGATAATTTACTTACTCCCATGTCATACAAGATGTTCATGACTGTCTTTCTTCATTTGAAAAGAAATTGAGGTTTTTGAGGAAAACATTCTAGGATTTTTCTCCATATAGTGGACTTTAATGGAGATCAACGGGTTGAAGGTTTAAACTGCAGTTTTGGTGGAGCTTTAAAGGGCTCTACAACCAAGGAATAAGGGTCTTAATCTAGATAAACGATTGGTCATTTTCACTTTTTAACCACAAATGTTCATCTTGCACTATATCTGCGATGCACATCTGTGACTTTATGCATTACTTAATCACGTAGGAAAGGTCTTGTGAGGTTAGTTCTTTGTCCATTCTCCTCCAACTTCGCAACTTTGTTGACATCATTGTTTCACCTTTTTTGTAAAGGGCATTTGATATAAGATTTGAATTGCAGACTTAAGACTGAGTGTTAGTCTGCAATTTGGACACTTCACGTCGGTATATCCGCCTATGTCACTATAGACCTTTCCAATGTGACTACGTAATGCGTGACGTCATGGATGCAGAGCTAGAGCAAGATGAGCATTTGTAGTTAAAAAGTATATGCATTTTTATTGTTTTAGAAAATGACAGATCGTTTCACTAGATAAGACAATTATTCCTCGGCTGGGATCGTGTAGAGCTCCTTGAAGCTGCATTGAAACTGCAATTTGGACCTTCAACCCACTGTGATCCCCACTGAAGTCCACTATATGGAGAAAAATGCTGGAATGTTTTCCTCAAAAACCTTAATTTCTTTTTGACTGAAGAAAGAAAGACATGAACATCTAATCTTTTAAGTATTAAGTAATATTTGTTATAAATACTTGAGAAACATTGATGAAACCTGAACAGATTGTTTTAAAATTATTCTTTCGTCCAATCGTCTCCGAGGACTCAAGAATCAGTGATTTGTCACTTATAAAACTGAAGGGACAATTCACAATTAACAAGGCACAATTAACTCCAGAAGTTACTAGAAAAAGTCCTTGACTGTCCTGTGCAACCTGCAAATAGATCTAAATGGTAAAACTCCTGCTAAACTAGGTTAATAGCACTATAGGCGGCAGACATATACCAGGAGAAGCAGCTCTGGAGGTCCAAAGCTCTGAGCTCCTCTCCATTACAGTCAGATCTCAAGAACAGAGCCTGTCCATTTCCTACTGCTATATTTCCCCAGGTAGAGCTCAGCGGAACCCCAGACAGATAAAATGCATTATTTTAATTTCTTCATTGTAATGTAAATGTATTACATAATTTTGCAAATGCCAATATAATTTAATCTTCAGATCTTTTTTAATGATTTTAGTGGTGATTAAATTGCATAGAGGTCCCTGATGGAAAATGACAGGAGAGGGAAAAAAAATCTAATATTAATATTTCCTTTTGTGGAAAAAAAAACTGGTTTATTTCCAACGCTGCACGCAGTCATTGGTCTGCGTCTTGTCTTGATTAAGCGACTCTATGCGGGCCTAAACAGAGCGGCAATGGAGTAGACGGCAACAAGCGACCGGAGAAAAAGAAAGACAGAGGCGGAAAAAGCCTGTTAGTCGAATGTACTTGTGCTTTGACATTTAATGAAGACATAAAAGCGGGAAAACATTATGGGCTTCCTCTACAATTGGCACATAAAACCCAAATGCTTTAACATCTCCATTTAGAGCCAATGGTTTAAAAAGGCTCCAGTTTCTATTAAACTGTAAGTTACACATATCAATTTAATAAATCTACTGTATCCTACAACACGCACACACTCACTCCCTCTGACCTTTGTTTGTCCACAGTAGACTGGAGTGTGTCACGTCTGTCATTGCGTATTTAGTCTCTCTCTCGCGCACTCTTGCTCTGTTTACTGGAGATATCCCCTTGGGCATTGCGCTACTCTATTCCACATGCTTTCATACGGCACGGCTGCCTGCCAGAGAGCCAAAAGGCTGAGCTTTGCTCCAAATTGAGCTGTTTAAAGAGCAGACAGCAAGCTGTTTTTGCGCTGTAATACACACATCATAAATGTGGCAAATGCCAGTGCCACATGTGCTTAAATAGAGCGGAGAGAGCTGGGAGCTTGGCAGAGAACAGAGTCTGAGCCTGTTCAGCCCTGTCTGCTGTCTGCTGGGTATGAAATCACAGTCACACTTCATAGAGCCACACTAACAACACTGCAAAATACAATACAGGAGCACACGAACGCAGCAGAGGTAGGGACGCATGGTTTATCGCACCGTTTTATTGCTGCGTTTCATGCTTTTCCAGTAAAAATTTCAATTTATAACCGTGTGAGAGTTTAATTATAGCAATTAATTGTGCAAAAATGACCTTTTTTAAAGAAAAGTTAATGTATCGTAAAAAAAAAAAACGAAATACTTTTATGACAAAACGTTATCATGAAAAAATGTGTAGCGGGGACAGTGCAAATACAGATACCAAAAAAGCTTGTCGTTCAAAGTTAAAAAAAAAATCATGAATTTACATTATGACAAATCATATCTGTTTATATGCATAACAAAAATAAAAATTGAATTTCTTGTTTATTTTTTCTTGCTTTTCTTTGTTGAATTATTGATAATACGTCTGTTATTACTCCTTTAATTGTTGTTTTAAAGCTCTTTTGGTTATCACTGAAAACAAATTGGCAAATTAGAATGATTTCTGGAGGATCATGTAACATTAAAAGTAAATGGCTGCTGAAAATGTAGCTTCGCTGTCACATAAATAAATTAGATTTTGCAATACAATAAAATAGAAAATGGTTAAATTGTAACAAAACGTTCCTGTATTTTTGATGCATTTTTAGTCAGTCTTGCTGAGCATAAGAGACTTCTTTCAAACGCCACCTCATAAAAAAATCAGCTCTAAATCATACAAAGTTTCCTCTTCCACAGCAGCAAAACGTTCACATCCAGGATTTATGTCACAGATCTCTCTACATATAACCATATTCTCCCTTACTTGTCAAGAATGATATTAACAAAATTTACACCGCCACAATTTTCATTAAAATGCCCATGTAAGCCGATTTTACCTCTCTTGCAGGAATCTCTAGGTTGAGGTCAAAGTTAAAAGGAGGGCAGGTTCTGCGGGGGTTGAAATGGCCCTGAAAAATGTTGAATAATTTAAGGCAAATATTGGTCATCCTGTCTTGCATGGCATTCAAAGTGCCAGGAAGCAGCCATGGCCATGTGCTGAGCTGGTGCAGTCAGCCTGTACTGTCCAATAAGCAATAATGTGTCCCTGGACTCCCTATTCATCTGACCACACCAGACTGCATGGTGGCAGACTATTGAATGAGACTTGGAGGCCCCCCTCTCATTTCCTCCCACTCACCTCGCCGTAAAGACGCTCTCAGGAAGTTCACGTTTTCGGGAGTTCACCTCCGAACGAGGGGGTCGTTTTCGAAGGACGTAATGAACAAATATGTACATATTCGAAACGTCATTTGAATTCTTAAATAGCACCCCCCGCGCGACTACAAAGGGGTCCGGCGTGCATCCGAATAAGATGCATGCAAATTCATTAACGCGTTTGCTTTTCTTTCGGGTTTTCGGACTCACTCAGCTGTTTTGTCTCCTCTGATGCCTTTATTACAAAGAAAATGGGACGACAAATGAAAGACCTTTGAGATCCAATTTAAAAGAAGGACAACAAGAGTGAATTTTGCATATAAAAGGAAAAGGACACAAAAAGGAAAAACAAAATTTATTACAGTTTCCAAAACCTGTGGAATGACCCCTCGGACCTCCATTTCAGATCGACCTGCCGCTAGATGAATTTTTTTTTTAGACATAAATTACATCTAATGACGACACCGTAAAAAAGAACAATAATGGAAAGCTATTCTGTATTTCATTATACTGTATTATTTGGTGCACCTGATACACGCAGAGCCTGTTTATGAGTCACCATATTAGCAGATGCTCAGTCGAAGCATTTGCTTTGACCTTGCCATTCTCATTGGGGCATGAAATTACGGTGGTGGCACTGCGATATTACAGCTATAAATACTGTAAACTGCATATCTGGGCTACGTTTTCTATTGTCTTTCAACATAAACCTGATCGGTATTTATTTAAAGGAAAACCCATTGCTCTCTGGATTATTTATGACTCTATTTTCTGGGCTCTTATTTTCAGGATGTGTTTTTTTTCCACCCTTTTTTTAAAGAGTGATGAGGCGACTCATCCAGCCATAAAGTGCACTTCTCCAATTTTGGCACTTGTGAACTTCATAGGGTAAGAACAAGCTCACAGGGACAATTATAAAATTGCTTACTGACTGGCTGTTAAAGGTGGCTGCTCTTTTTTCAGCAGACCAACAAGGCTTGAACAAAATCGCTTGGTGAATATTACACATTATTATAATAATACCAGCTCGAACAAGAAGAAAAATACTTAAGGTCGTAAAGATGGAGGTCACCGAGAGCGTTTCTGTGAGATTTCACATGTCAAGTCCATGTCCCACACGATTGCATGCCTTAAATAATGACCGCTCTCATAGCGTATTCATTTATGTATTAAAAAAAAAGGAGGACTCTGGTCATTTTCCTGCTTTATCGCCTTCTCTTGATGACAAAGTGAAAAGCAGATGGCCTAGGTGGCGCCGTGGAGTAATTTATAACCACATCAATCCCTTTTGTCTTCTATGCAGGCCTTGGTCATCGCCATTCCTGTCCAAGAGGTGAGTCGCATCACCTTACTTGCAAACTCTTTCCTATTAATATCAGGAATGATGAACCATTTCTTTACCTTCATGACGTGAGTAGTATTACACCTGCACTGCACAGTGTCCCTCATGGCTCTTTAAGCATAATGAAATGACTACAGGAAGAACACTAGTGAGGTCAAAGATCCGGGCACTGAACTCAGCAGCTTGTGTCCCTTACAAGAAGCTATTGGGTGAAGTTTGTGACAAAGCTGGGAAAAAAGACTAAGGAAAAACAGTTTTACATCCCTGATAAATCAACTTGGAGATACTAAATGAAGGACAGTAAATTCTGTGCCACTGCCAACTAGCAGTCAACTGAAGAATTCAGCCTGTAGTTTTTAAGATAGCAACATATCAGCAGGCACACTTCATTTTTAGTGATTTCCCCTGAGTGAGAACACAATTTAATGTTGTTCATAATTAAAATATCATTTATTAGAAACAATACTCCGTTGCGAATATGTGTATGCTTAACTACATGCTGTCATGCACACACATAACACAGGGAGTGTCCGTTCACAGATGAACGCATTTTTGTATTCCACTGCACTGCTTTCCCATTGTTTTTCAATGTAAACTTGTGCTAAACAGAGACCTTTGACCATTGTGTTCAAGTCTTAAATCGCCATGAGCATTTTTTTCCCTATTTATCTGCCTTTGTTTCACGTTTTTTAGCACAAAATCTACTTCTGTGTGAAAGGGGTAAAAAGGGGTAGTTCACCCAAAAATGAAAATTCTGTCATTAATTACTCACCCTCATGTCGTTCCAAACCCGTAAGACCTTCACTCATTTTCGGAACACAAATTAAGATACTTTTGATGAAATATGAGAGCTTCCTGACCCTGCATAAACAGCAACGCAACTGATATGTTCAAGGCCCAGAAAGGTAGAAAGGATTGTAATGATGTCTTTACTACATTTCTGGGCGTTGAACATGGTAGGTCTTACGGGTTTGAAACGAAATGAGGGTGAGTAATTGATGACAGAATTGTCATTTTGGGGTGAATTAAACGAAACAATAACTCAAGAATTTAGGATCGATTCATCAAACAGATCATTAAAAAACAGCTCTTAAGTGTCAACAGTTCACAGATCATTCAATTTAAAAGAGACCTTTTATGCCCCTTTTATGTAATATACAGTCAAGCCCGAAATTATTCATGTACAAGAGGCATCATTGTAGAAAAAAATATTTCTCAGCTTTTATTTACATTTGAACAAAAAGTGGCATGTCCAAAATTATTCATACCCTTTGCAAACTGTCACAGTCTATGGGAAATCCAAAGTTCAATACCATTCCAAATAGTTCAAGCTGTTATAAAGCATCCTAATTACCCTGATTCATTGGAAACAGCCGTTGTAAACAACTCAACAGGTGAAAAACAGAAGCTCTCTGCTGTTGGTTTGTGGACAGTCATGGCTAAGACAAAGCAACATCTCAAGGCAGACAATCCAACGGACACTGCACACCGCTGGGTTCCACGGACGCAGACCAAGGAGGACACCACTTCTCCAGAAAAAGGCACACAAAAGCCCGCTTGGCCTTTGCAAATGCTCATCTGGACAAAGAAGAAGACTTCTGGTCTTCTGTTTTATGGTCAGATGAAACAAAAATGTAATTGTTTGGCCACAATAATGTAGCCTTCATTTGGCATAAAAAAGGAGAAGCATTCAACCCTAAGAACACCCCCACTGTCAAACATGGTGGTGGGAACCTAATGTTTTGGTTTTTTTTTTTTTTAGCCGGTGGACCGGCATGAAAAAGGAGCAATACATCAAAATTCTCAACAACAACATCGGGCAGTCTGCAGAGAAACTTGACCTTGGGCACCAGTGGACATTTCAGCACGACAACGACCCAAAACACAGCAAAAGTGGTGAAGAAATTGTTAGCAGACAAAAGCATTAACGTTTTGCAGTGGCCCAGCCAGAGTCCTGACTTAAATCCAATTGAGAATCTGTGGAGGGAGCTAAAGATCAGGGTGATGGCAGGGAGACCCTCCAACCTGAAAGTTGGAGCTCATCACTAAAGTTGAATGGGCAAAAATACCAGTGGAGACACGCAAAAAGCAGGTCAGCAATTATAGGAAGCGTTTGATTGCTGTAATAGCCAATAAAGGCTTTTTAATTGATTATTGAGAAGGGTATGAATAATTTTGGACATGCCACTTTTTGTTCAAATGTAAATAAAAGCCGAGAAATATTTTTTTTCCACAATGATGCTTCTTGTACATCGTCTTTTGGGAGAAGCCTGTGTCATTTCCGGTCAAATGAAAACTTACTGGTTGAATAAAAGTAACTTTAAGTCAGAATTTGCCAGGGGTATGAATAATTTCGGCCTTGACTGTAAGTCTCAGGTTTTCCCAGAATGTGTCTGTAAAGTTTCAGTTCAAAATAGCCCACAGATCATTTTTTATATCATTTTGAAAATGCCTATTTTCAGTTTCAGCTGCTGCTCCCCTCCCCTTTTCCAGAATAGGGCTGTGCCTTTACAGCTTGTACATTAGATATTCTCCCCAAAAAAACATCTGTTTGGTTTTGATGATCATGTCTATCGTGCTAAAATCATGCGTTTTAAAGCCATATCAGTTAAAAAAAAAAGTTTTCTGAGTGTACACATCCGAAGCATGCACACAGAAACTGTCTGTGACACGGCATGCAAGTACTAAACTAAGTTCTCTTTCATATCTTATTGCACTTAAACTGTCAAATAGACACAAGCTTATGTTAAAAACACACACGAGTTACAAAAAACAGTTGGTTATGTCTGTGAAGGTAAATAGCTGTTTATATTAGATCTGTGTGGCAGTAGGGTAATATACAGGAAATAAATCAATAAATCCACTGCTCTCTTGTCTTCTCTGAGGCTGGTACTCTAAATAGTGTTCTGTGCTCATCTGTGCAGCCAACAACAGAACAGTTAGCATGCATTGCTTGAACGTTTGCCACGGCGTTAGAACTGGTACATCATTGTCGCTTGCGAAAACACAACGGTGGCGCTGTGGGTGGAAACTTGCAGATTAAGGGCCAGTAATATTATTATAAGATCCCCTTTCTACGTCACGGGGGAGTGAAATCTTTTCACAAGCTTACAGAGAAAGGCATACCAAAAAAAATTACTGGGTTGTCACATTTTTTTGGGTTGGTAGATGCAGCGGGGACCAGATTATAGCAGTTAAACAGTCAAATTTCTTATATTATGTCACCTTTAAAATGAAAACTTAAGATACAACAAAATGCATTCTGCCACGGTGCTGTGAATTTGGCAACAGTGCAGCGAATACTTATTCATAAGACACTGGTGTATCAAAGAGGCAAAGTGTTTTATATTTCTTATAAAATATAATAATTATATATTTACTGAAACATAACTGCCTGAAAACAAGCAAAGAAATGCTCATTCACAGCTTTTCCTCAATACAATAATTTGGGTAAAATGGTACACAAAACAACAATAAGGCAGTGATTACATGCAGCTTCCTTAAACTACCTCTGCTTAAGGACAGCGCATACACTTAACGCAAGCCTAGATAATAAGTACATATACACCCACATTTGGAAAGCCCAATCAAAGAGTGATGTAATGATGTGGGGTGTGCAGGGAGATCAGTAATTCACAATTTACACTGTAAAATGACCTGCTTAGAAAACATTAGCGCATATTTCTGAATGCTTACCGAGACCAATCACATTCCCCTTGAAAAGAGAGGGAGACAGAAATACGTAGAGAAAGAAAGGGGTGGAAATCACGGAGGTATCCTTCAGCGCGGATTAGAGCATAACGGCATGTAAATAATACGTGTAGGAGAGATTGTTGTGTAAAGACGCTGCAACATGTAATCAAAGTGCTTCCTATTTTCCCCTTCATCAGCTGCCCGCCACTATGGCTGCTTGCTGCAGGAATCCAATTTAACTCCCCACTCCACCAGAAGATGGTATTGTTTTATTTTATGGGGGCTTTGACATTTCTCACCGTTAATATAGAGCAAAACTGGAAAATATTTACATAAATATGACATTAAACTGCTTTAGAAATTAAGATGTACATTTAGATGTCTTTGTTTGGGGGGAGGTGACTGACCTGAAATCTGGTCTCTGATCTTTGTAACGTCCATAACGCTGCTCTCATTTACTTAAATCATGACATGTCTGTTCAACAACGCCACCTTATAATTATACATCATACTCAATATCAAACAGGAAGCATATGGAACGATTCTAATGTTTACACAAAATGAAAATTATGTCAATAATTATTCACCCTCATGTTGTTCCAAAGCTGTAAGACCTTTGTTCATCTTTGAAAGACAAATTAAGATATTTTTGAAGAAATGCAAGAGCTTTATGACCATGCATAGACAGCAACAAATTCTTTGGTTTTTCAGCATTTTTGTGTATTTGAACCCTTTCCAACAATGAATGTATGATTTTAAGATTCAACTTTTCACACAGAGTACAACTGAGGGACTCATATGCAAGTATTACAGAAAAGCTCAATGATGCTCCAGAAGAAAAAACAATGCATTAATAGTCAGGGGTGAAAACTTTTGAAAAGAATGGAGATTGTACATTTTTCTTATTTTGCCTAAATATATATATTTTTTGTTCATTTAGTACTCCCCTTTGGAGGCTAAAGAAGATAGTTATGTGTTTCCAAGAAAACTAAATAAAGTTAAATTTACCCTGATCTTCAAATTCAACAAGATTTCACCCCCTGGCTCTTAATGCATTGTGTTTCCTTTTGGAGCCTCAGTGAGCATTCAAACCTTCTGTAATAGTTG
This sequence comes from Garra rufa, assembly GCF_049309525.1. Taxonomy (NCBI): domain Eukaryota; kingdom Metazoa; phylum Chordata; class Actinopteri; order Cypriniformes; family Cyprinidae; genus Garra; species Garra rufa. The sequence continues at coordinate 27,513,015 of NC_133378.1, read as the reverse complement.
CATATGAGTCCCTCAGTTGTCCTCAGTGAAAAGATGCATCTCAAAATCATGCAGTCATTGTTGGAAAGGGTTCAAATACACAAAAATGCTGAAAAACCAAAGACCTGAAAGATTTTTCTGAAGAACAGCAGGCAGTTTAACTGTTCAGGACAAACAAGGGACTCATGAACAACTATCACTAAACAAAAAAAAAAAAAACACAGCTCTTGAACATACAGGTAACAACACAGTATTAAGAATCAAGTGTATGTAAACTTTTTCATTTTTATAAATTTAACTATTATTTTCTCTTGTGGACTTTATGTAAACGTCTTTTATGTGACATATCTTATTCAGGTCAGTACTTAAACAATAACATGCATTTTGTATGATCCCTATTATTTTGGTAAAATAATTAACATTTTGCAGATTCTGAAAGGGGGATGTACAATTTTGACCTCAATTGTAAATACATACATGCATATAAATACATTTATTGGCATATAATGCCAACATTTTCATTTTGAAATATTAATTAAAATATATTTATTTAAGAAAAAAAACAATAATAGTTGTATTAAGGCAATTTATGTGGATGGAGGTCAATTTCTGCATCAGCGCTCTTTACTCACTCACACTTCACAACAATACACCGCTCTTTCCTATTTTCATCCCATCAAGCGTCTCAAGCTATAAAACCAACCAATATCAAGCTAAATGCAGTTATAAAATAACAGCTTCTAGCCTATATTCCTCATACTGCTTCAGTTTGATAGGAAGCAACTGGGTGAGTCTATTTTTCACCCACAGTATTGATTGCTTTTAGTTTAAAAGTGACTCATTGTAATAATGCCACTTTAATAATATTAAGGATAATGCTAAATTATATCCAGTATAATGAGAGTTAAAAGGAACACATTTCTGGTTTGGGGTTGACGGAGAGGTACTTGAGGCTTACTGTACATACACAAGGCCATCGGGAAAACCCGTCGTAAAGCATTTATCAGTAGCAGAAGCTGTATTTGCATATAAAACGCAAAGAAGAAATGTAAGATAAAACCAAGCACAAGGTGAATTACAGACAAAACATAATCAAGATGAGTACACCAACAATTGCTATTGAAGAATTTGTGCCTGCGCTTAGCAATTATTACCATGACCTTGGCTTAACCCTATCCCTAATTAATAGGTATTAGACATAAACAGTGAAAATGAAAGGTCACCTTCATAACCACCGATCCATCATTTTAGCTAGCGTGTTTAAGGCACGCTTTAATATGAACGCCGCTAATCAAATTAAACTTTCGAGCAAACTCCAGGAATGGCACGGAAAACACTGCAGGAACAACACACAGAGCAGCGTGTTGAAATTGCTTCTGTGAGCACAGCAGGGCACTGGGAAAATGGTAAATTTCAGGAGAAATTTAATAAGGAGAAATTGGCTTAAGATTACTCAGCACTTTGCTTCTAGATTAGTCTCCCTCCTACCCTTCAAATTGCACGAGTTGCTTTCAGAGTGATACAACATTGTGACATAATTACATTGTTGAAGGTGAGGCTCAGTAGAAATGGCTCCGTGCTGACACAAGACGATTTTCCAGCACATGCAAATTTACAGACGGCTCACTTTAAAGCCAGCGCTTCTCTGCCATTTGAGGGACTAGGCAAAGCGAAAAACCGTTTGCATGTTGACAAAAGGTTGCTGATTGCGATCCCCAATTAAAACAAAAGGGTCATTGTGACTTTAATCCAAAACCCAGGCGTTCCAAACTGTACGTACGTACAAATCATTCCTAAATCATACCGGCTTAATTAAGCTGTCTGATTGATGGTCTGATCGTCCCATCGGGAACGTCCATTGAGAGGATATTGAATAGTTGTCTATTCCGATGTTTAGCATATTTTCATAACTACGTGACAAGCGGCAATATCGCGGCAAAGTCGTCCTCGGGGTGTAAGCAGCTGCGTCCCACCCAAAATTGCATGAGCGAGCAGAGGAAACGAAAGAAATGAAACTTGAAGCGTTGATGATAACTCGTCGGCTGTGGTTGTAAACAGCTTTGTGCTTTGAGTTCTATCAATAACCTCTCGGTTACAAGGGTCGGTAATTAAAAGGCTAGTGACCTGGAAATAGTGTCCTCGTTCGAAGATCTCCAAATGTCCGCATAAAAAATACAACATCAAATTAGAATAGCAATAGCACAAGGCCGAGTCTTCCAGCTATAGATCTATTGATGTTCAAACACACCCTGGGGGCACATTGCCATGATAGTCCTGAGTTCACCGTGTTCCCCGTTACAACCTGGTTTTGCTGTTCCGAGAGGTCAAAGTCAATCTAAATATACATTATACACACATACAAAATAGATACATGCATGTGCGGATGATAGATAACAAACACACTGGGTTCAAAAGTCTGTGAACATCAGGATTTATATGGACTTAGAAATTCTTGCAGCTTGAACGGCATTGAAGCAAAAGGAGGACACATCAAATAGTAATAAATATTAAAATTGTTATGCTGATAATATAAAATTAAATACAATTTTATTAAATTAAAAATATGCAGAAACTCAAGTAATTAGGAAAAGTACAAGATTTCAAGACTTCTGGACCCCACTGTACATTTTCAAATAAATAAATGAAATATTTATTCATGATATTATTATTAACTATTAGATTTATTCATTCATTCATTCCTTCATTCAAATTGCTATACAGATAAATAAAATAAAAAATAAATATATAAAGTTTTCAAGACTTCTGAACCCCACTGTACATTTTCCTAAAAATAAATTAATTATAAATAAGTAACTTATTTATTATCTATATATAATATTCATTTGTTTGTTTGTTTGTTTATTCATTCATTCATTCAAACCTCCCCCAAATTTTTATGCTGATAATATAAAATAAAATAATAATAAATAGTAATTAAAAAGTATAAGACAGTACATTAGAAAAGCATACGTTTTCAGACTTCTGGAACCCACTTTACATTTTCTTATATATATATATATATATATTTTTTTTTTTGTGAGTTTATATCTCACAATTCTGACTTTATATCCTGCACCAACAATCCCTGCCAGACTTGAGACTCGAACCCGCAACCTTCGGGTTACAAGTTCGACTCTCTAACCATTAGGACACGACTGAAAAAAGTCAGAATTGCGAGATGTAAACTCGCAATTGTGAGAAAAAAGTCATGATTACCTTTTTATTTTTTATTCAGTGGTGGAAACACGCTTCCATATGAAACAGTTGCATTTATGTGGATTATAGGACCCCATTAAACACTACTGACTTTAGGTGGCATGAAGGGGCGGGGGGTGACTTATCATGAAACAATGGCACATGCATATTAATACTTAATGTACTAGTAGACCCCTTTGAGAAATCCATTCGAAGCTCCAAACACGCTTGTTACAAAACACAAATACGATGCATATCGCTCAAAATCTGCAAATCCCAGGAACTGGATACAATTTCACATTCTCATTCAAAAGAACCACATTTCATCATAAACATCCAGCATATTAAGCCGCATAACCCAGCTGTGAATTATAAATGAAGCCGATCTACTGCTAACGAGAAGTACTGACCGAGGAAAATGCTAAAGATATAGAGACGTCATAATAGACCACTGATGTGAACAACAGCAGCCGGCAACTATGGATTTTGTCTCCAGTTACCTACACCGGTCATGGAGCTATTAGGCTCGCTTTCCTCTGCAGCTCTACTAGCACCATCGTAGGCCAAATCCACCTGCCTTTACCATTAATTAGTCCCGACAGAGTAAATTTCATTTTAAATAAGAGCTAAATGGAAAAAAAAGTCATGTCAGATAAGCACGGCGGTGCTAAGATTTACAATTATCAATAACATGCAGAGACAGATGAGTTATCGTGTTATAAAGGACAATGCTGACCTTGCTAAACTTAAATGTAATCAAGATAAAACTAATCCGACCTTTGTGAAGGACTATATTTTATTTTAAAAAATGATATGCATTTCAGCGCCGAAGTGATCGTCATTTTATGTGACTGATTTTAAAGTTTTAAGACCTGCTTGCAAAACACTCAAATAAGCCATAAAGTGAGACAGATTACATTGTGCTTCTCGATTTCCATCACTGCCGCCCCCAAAGTGATTCGCTAAAACATCACAATGTCATTTTCAGTGCTGGCTTTTGAAAAAAATCTCTGGAAAAAGATCAAAATACAGCGTACGGATTGATTTCTATCCTGCACACACTCAGGCCGGTGATCTGATCTGAAAGGGGTTTGTGCTATAGGAGAGATAGTGGTGGGTTATGCATCAAACACACATATTGATTGATACCTAAACTGCTCTGAATTTAGAGTGAATGCATATGTATGCTCACAACACGTTACTTCTCTGGTCGATAAAACTTTCCGATGCATTCCAGTGCTTTAATATTTATGATAACAGCTAAATTAAGTAAAAGCTTTAAAATGCTGGGAGGTAGCATAATTGACAATTCCATTGAAAGTGCAGGAGGGTTTGTCAATATTAATTTTCTGGATCCCAAAGAAGCGTCCCAGCTGATAGGTCATTTATCCACACAGCTGGGATCAAGCTCTCGGCAGCCCGATCGACCCTCACCTGACCCTCCGGGGCATCCAACAATGGCCTCGACCTCTGACCCCTAAAAGCCAATGATCTCATCCCATGAAAATCTTGAGCCAAAGTCCACTGGACTACATGCTGTTCCTAAAACTGAGCTGTCTTTAAAGCGATTGTTCATCCCAAAAAATGACAGTTGTGTAATTATTTACTCTGCCAAAACCTTCAACGTTCTTTCTTCTGTCAAACACATATAGCAGAACGTACAAGCTGTTCTTTACTGCACAATGGGCCTCATTTACGAAACATGAGCAGAACAAATTTGTGTCTAAATCATTCGAAATGTCATTCTGACGTAAACTTTCGAATTCACTAAAATGTTTGCATTTTCAAAATGTTAGTTGGTAGGAAAATGTACACTCGCTCCCTACCACTTGTAAACGGAGCATAAAACGGAAAACTGATGACACTGAATTTTAAAGCACTGCTATAATAATAATATTTTACAAGTTAATTAGCTCACTCTTTTTTTGGTAGCTGAAAGTTGACAACTGTTCAACTTAAAACACACCGTTCGTCACGGTTACTTTTTCCCAGCCGCCCAGTCAATGGAGAAATACCACACCGACCAATCATCCTACTTGTATACCAACAATCTAATATTCAGTAATATTCTTCAAAATGAGATAGTAGTTAGGCATGTTGCGATAGTCTGTGTTCACAATGTTAAGCCGCAAAACCGGTTATGTCACTTGCCCACCGTGGCACCTCCCCCCCCCCACCATTTATAGTAAAAAATTAATTTAGTTAATTTAGAGAACATGAGCGCGTTTAGAAACTGAACGCGACTGTTCAATGCAGAGTGCCAAATCAGTCATTGGATTGGTTAGATTATACAGGATTTCCAGAAGACGCATGTCGCATTCCGCCTGGAAACAAAAATGCAGTGGCAAGAACCCCCTCACAAAAGAAGAAAGCCGTCATGTTCACAATTTTGACGACAAGCGCTTATCAGGATCAGCTAAATGCTGGATTTTCAAAAGTATGTGAAAAATGTCAAGTTCGCCGCATAAAAGCCGTCAGTCTAAAGGTCCGGCAACACAAGACTAAGGTGAGACAGACAAGACAATGCCGGAAGATTTAGTTTTAAAATAAAATGCAAAAGTGCCTGTTTTAAAAATATTTTGGATCTTAAAAAAGCCTGTTGACTTTTGCCAATTATCTAAGGTGATTTTGAAAGTGTTTTTAAACATTAGTTTCTTATTTATTTGGTTTCACCGTGTTTGCTGATTTTTTAAATAAAGTTTAAAGCCTATATATAGCATGTGTATTTTATTCATTTTGTTAATAAATTAATCATTCTATGTTTACTATAAGTGAGTTTGTCATTGTATTTTATTCATTTTGTTAATAAATTAATCATTCTATGTTTACTATAAGTGAGTTTGTCATTGTACTGTTTCGTTGTTGGCACCGAATTGCTGCTAATTCGAAAGTGAAAGTAAAATGCGCACATGCATTTACAAGCTATTATAAAGCAAGGAATTACTGGTATTACCAGTGTGGTCACACATTCGATTAACCTGTGGGAAAATTTCCTTAATGTCACATCCATGATACTAGTAAAACGTTCAGCTGTCTAAAAATGCTTTGGTGGACACACGTCAACTAAATATTTATTGTTGGGCATATGGCCTGTCAATCTTTGCTTTACATTTATGAAATATACTGGAGCCAAACCTGAGACTCCTGAACTTACGTCATAGTAATTCATAAACACTGCCAACATACACGTTTAACCACTGTTGGGCATGTTACTTTGAAAAAGTAATAGGTTATAGTTACTAGTTACTTCCCACAAAGAGTAACTGAATTAGTAACCGAGTTACATCATTATAAAAGTAACTCATTTCCAGGAAAAGTAACTAATTTTTTTTCCAAAAATGTTCAAATGTGTCAAATAACTTAAATGTCCCAGATATTAAATATGCTAAATGAATAAAATGGACACTAATTGTTTGTCCATTTTGGAGCTCAACAGCATCAGTCCTAATTTACTTTTCATTGTAAATAAAAGTAAAAAGAACAGGATGAACAGCATTCTACAGAAAAGGGAAGGTCATAGAAGTTTGGAATGACACAAGGAGGCGTACAAGATTTTAATTTTAATTTTGGGGGAACTGTCTTTTTAACCTAACACTGCAAAAAGGCTTTCTTTACTAAACCAATTCCACTCAGGTTTGAAATGAATAACAAAAGCATTCAGCTGGTTAAATTTAAGGTCAAAGTCTTGGAACGGAGCCATCTCGTATCCATTCGGCCTGTAAAAATGTAACGTTTTACATTAGGTTCAGGAACGTACTGATGACGCTCACCTTTTTTCTTCAAGAAAGCTTTTCTGGTTGCCAGGGGGCTTTGACGAACTTGCTGGTTTTGTAGAAACCTGACTGCCGTGGCAATCTGCGAAGACAAAAAAAACATTTGCAGCGTGAAATGAGCTCATCAGTATAATAGAAAGTCATCAGTAAATTAACTTCATTGGAAATGAGAGGAAGACTCAGAAATTCTTGCAAGGCGGCTGAATGATTGTACATTTCCAACTCCCCAAGGTATATCATCAGCCAACAACAGGAACTTATAAAACAGCCCTCCCCCTCCCAATAAGTATATAGAGGCCAGACCACCAAACCACTTTAGAGATAAATCTAGGAAATGAGTGAATCAGCAGTTATAAAATTATCCCATCAAGGTTTGCTGAACAAATGGGGTATGGAGTTTAATTTGCCATTATCCTCTTTAAGACAAACTCCTAGCCTTAAGTGAGCAGGGACTGAAAATCTATACTTAATGCTGAAGTGCCCATCTGTATCTAATAACGGCAGAATACCTGGCTAAAAACTTCAGCGATTCTTAAAGAAGAAAATGCATTATGATCAAATCACCTAGGCTGCATGTTGTAATGACTGAGTGTTAATGCACTAGAAAATTAAATATCATCAGAACACGTGTAGTCGGAAGTGCAGCGCCGCTCTGCATCGATTCCACCGCGCGTTTTCCTTCGAGATGCACCTTGATCTGCCACTTTAGCTTGCTTCTCCTAGAATTAAAAAAGGGTCTCCTCCTCAAACACCATTATAGCATGAATTTGAAGTGCGGCCTCTGAAGTGGTGCTTTTAAAGAACAGATAAACATGAAATAACATCTGGAGATAGGGGGAAACGCACACTCAAGGATAAAGCCGAGCCGCCTCGTTATCGCACCTGTGGTCCCTGTGATTCAATTGTAAAAGTCATCCCTCTAATAGGTTGAAAGGTTTTGATTACTGTTCTTTTTCTTTAAGCGGCAAAAGATAAAAAGTGATTGAGAGCGCTGTCTGTGGTAATCCGTTTTAGGTAATGCATTGCATATACTAAAGACCTGTTTCAATCCAAAAGGATTGCATTTTGAAAATAGGCTGAGAAGAATGTGTAATAGTCAGGCCAGCTGTATAATTCTGCGGCGACAAATCAAGACAGAGTGAGTCGGGGAACCGGTTTTCCTTTCAAAAACACATCATATTGATTTCAGCTTCAATTTATGGGGAACAACTTTGACTTTGTTGGATGAAGACGGAAGACCAAAAGGGGGGCACTGCCGATTTGGGGAACGGCATGAGATTATGATTCCGATAATTGGAATAAGCAAGCGGGCAGGCCACATTTGTCTTCAAATATATATATATATATATACACGACTGAGTCAGAGTCTGCTTACGACGCATCCTTAGTCACACCTGGTTTCAGAACACATCAGGGACAACATTTTACCGTAACATGATCTTTGCAAACTTGTTACTCAAAGGGTAAGGACATTTTTGGATTTCTATATTAGCGTCAGGAATTAACCTTTTTTCTTTTACATTTACAAAGGGTATTTTTCTAACCATCAACAAAAACAGACTTTGTTATCCATTTGTCACTGTTTAATTTATTTTGCCATTAATGTCATTGTTCATTATTTTCACCTATAAAATTAACAAATTTATGCAATATTTTGCATTAGGCAAAAAGTAAAATGTGTGTTTAAAAAAAAAAAAGCAATTCTATTTTTGGCCCTAAATGTTCACTTTCTGTGGGTTTTTTTTTCTCATTTTCAGTATTTATGAGATATTCATGACAACATTAAGAGTATAATTTCAATACATAATTTACAATAATATAACTTTTTCTTAAGAAGCAATCACTATACAAAAACATACAAGTAACTACAAAAGTACTGATAAAAATCATATAGAATCCTACAGAAATCTTACACAAGTCACAAACTGGTTTCTCTTCCCCTTTTAATAAATATGAATGAGTGATTCTTGAATGTCCAATTCGACATCTTGTATATACACTGCGCTATATATACACTTAAGGCATATCAAATTTAGTCACCTGGAAACCTAATGACAAGAAAATTGCAAAGTCCACATAGTCAAACACACTAAAACCACTCCCGCTTCATAAATGAACAAGTTCAGCTCAGTTCTGGGAAATCTTCAAACGTGAATCGCAAGTTAAAATCAGTATTGAATGTATGAGGTTTTTGAGTTGTTGTAGAATGACACAATAAGCGCTTTTACAATCCAGAAACGCTCTTTCCCCGCTCTATAAACACCACGTAAACTGCATAAACCATCAATTTCGTTATTCACTGCACAAAAACGATGTCAGGCACGTTCGGCGTACAGTAAATCACATTTTACAGGAAAAGAAAATTCTCTATTGAGTCGGGGCCGGCGAAAAAAAACAAGCGCAGGGATGTTTCATTTAAGATTATAAAGACAAAGGGGTCAAAATCGCGGCTCCTCGGCTTGAAATACGACTCCTTTTTGTGATTGAGACTAGCTTTTACTTGGATGGAAGGGGCACGGCATTCTTGTAAACACTTCTCTAAAAGATGGGATCAAAGTGGGATAACAAATGAGGGCGATGTCCATTTATTTTTCAAGAGTGTTACGTCTGTTCTTCAGGGAGAAGAAAAGTGCTTTTCTTTGCAGATGACACGGCTGCTTTATGCAAGTTCCACCCAGACATCTCAATCAATTATAACCACATTGCACAGATTTTAGTCTTGTCTACTTATTGACGTATAGATCACCCTCGTTGTCGTATAAGGTAGCAGCACGCGATTGTGCTTTTAAGGGGGAGAGCTGTATCACTACATGTCAGTACAAGGCACATTTGGTTTGCCAAGCAAAATATTAACTCAAATTAAAAAGGTGGGTGCGTGTTTCTTTGCTGAATACCAGTAAATACTCTTTGTTAATCAACCATTATTTTCTAGTGTTTCTTGTAAGGCTAAAATTGCTAATGCACGGAAAGTGCTCCCTGTTCTAACCGATAATCTTTACAAATGAGATGAATGATCAAGTGTCAGGTGCAACCTAAAAAGTGGTGAAAACTCAATCATAGGGGCCAAGCAACATTAAGGGCCACGTCTGGAGACATGCCTGCCGTGAACATGATGACTGGACAAGGTCTTGCAAATCGCGCCGTGTCCGTTATTGAGTTTGGATCGGACCGAGTTTTAACAGAGCACTTTTGCCACCCGTTCGCCTTAAATTTGGAGGAGGTCGTTCCCCTTAACGTGATGATATTGATCGCGAAAGAAACATAAATGTCCTATTAGGGACCTCGTATGACGCTTCCTTCATTTTAGTCTCCTTTAAACAAGTTAAAAGTTCAATATCTGGTCTATAGTACAAGACGAAATTAGATAAATCGCCAAATTTTGACAGTCAGCTTAATGTCAAAAGTGTCCCGATTGACTTGAATTTATCTTACTTACCCTAAAAATGACATTCTAAGAATAACCAGTGAATTATGACCAGATTAGTTATTCATCTCTCCAATTTTAAAAGCATAAAACAGTTTGTAAAAAAATAAATAAATTCCAAACTGTAAAAATTAAAGAGGAAGCTTCGCTTATAAATGCTGCTATTTAACTAGCAGATATGAGAAGGAAGACTTCCTTAGCAAATTTTGCAAACAGGTCAAACAGGGAAATATAACTTTGCTAAAGGCAACACACATTCACAAAGGAACTATTAAACCAAACATGATTAAATCAGTTGTGGATGGAGGGGGAAAAAGGATTTATTTTAATATCACAAAAGCGGTCAAAATGCCAATAACATTATAAATATTTATATTTTTTTAATAATTGGTAAAATCAATGTTTTAAATACAAATAATGTAAGTGGAAGAGCTAGAGGGGTCTTTACACTTGGATAATATAGTTTAACAAGTGAATATAGTGAATTTTTTCAGATATTTTAGGTAATGTGTAAGTACGTAGTTAAAATAAACACTTCACAGCAAACAGTTCACCAGTTTTTGGTGCACTTTTGCCATTTTAATAATAATAATTATCATTATTTTAATAAAAAAACATGCAATAGACGCCTTGAACAAAATAGAAAATTTAAAGTTGTTTGTAACAGATAACAGGTTTTATTCAATTTTCATTAGCTACGTAAATTTGCTATGAAATTAAAAATAAAAGTACTAAAATGTTCAATTCAATTTCCTCCAGTTCTTTGTCACTGAATTTGACAGAAACAATCTAGAAAATACAATTGTGCTGCAGTGGCTATTTCTATGAAAAAACTAAAATAGCATTCACAGTGTAGGTACCTAAGGTCCACAAACTTTGAAGGCGGCAGCGTAAAGACGTGAAATGAAGTTACAGACCAAATGTGTGTCTGACTGTACACGAGTCTGACGTTAAGCTACAGGACTGTTGACAGTAATGACCGCTCCGTGAGAAAGGACAAGAGCTACAGCAGCAGAAGGTGGGGGCCATCAGTTGGCACTTAAAAGGAAAGGGTAAAGGAAGCTAAAAGGAAATCATTAGCAGGTCTGGGGATCCAGTCTCAGCGTGAATCAATTCATTTCAAATTGCCCTGTACATTTGTGAAGAAGCACCCCTGATATAATAAAGGCCTAATAGACACTGATCCAATTGTGTTAGGTTGGTCTCAGATTCCTACAAAACAATGGTTTCAGAAGAAGAGAGAGGGAGAAAGAGATCGCAGTCGACTTTCTATATTAATTAACCTCTCTCATGAATGTTTCCATGACATAGATGGATATCTAGGACGCTTTAAGCGCTCCGACTCTATGAAATTGCTACGTGGGTTTCCATGTAGTCAGATTCCTTTCAACTCCTGATGGGTTGATGCACAAAATGCTGTTTTTAATCTTTTATAATTAGATCTCAAAATGCCCTTCTAATTATGACAACTTCCGCATTAAATGACCTTTATCGAAGAGAACCCACTGAGAACAGTCAGGCATGAACTGTGTGTGCATGAGGGAGAGAGTTCATCTAAAACAGCTGTATAAAATCAATTCTTACTGATCAACTCCACACCCACACGACACAGACATTGCATACATCAATAAACCTTTACCATACTTCATAAAGCAGCATTTTAACCCATTTTTGCTTTTTTTAAATTGTGATTTTTGGAAAGTTTGATCTTTTATTAATTAAGTAAAATTTCAAATTTTCAAAAAATTCAAATGTTATTACACATGCAATAAAAGTCAATGGAGTCTAAAACAACACTGGGCTTCATAAAAAAAAAAAAAATCTAAATATTTTCTAGAGTTTTCGACAGAAGAAAGAAATCCATACCGTTTCGGAATGACAAGAGGGTGAGTAAATGTTGACAGAATTTGTATTTTTAGGTGAACTATCCCTTTAAAATGTTCTGCTTGCCCCCCATCATGATCACGGTCTTCAGCATAACTGTGCGGTCTGTTTACGACTCTGAACTAGTGAAAAAAGTGCATGAAAAGGGAATATCTCAGTCAGTTATGACTTTACCCATCTTCCTTATGCAACCAAATCCACTTTCAAAAGGTCACATTCGTGATAAATAGATATATGCAAAAAGAGCCATTACTGATGACAAAGTAGAGCGACACACATTTTCCATGTGCTCCGAGTGGATTGAGCGCAGAGACCCGCGATTACAGTGCTGATATTCAAATCACGGTGGAGGCAATTTTTTTATGAATGTTCTGAACTTTGACAACTTAAAGGTCACAACGAATTTTAACATCAAAACAAAACAAAACAAAAAAATACAATGGATACAATAGCAAATAAAAGGACAGTTGAAAGTTTTATGTGATCTACAAAGGTTTGAAAATAAGTAAAAGTATGAGAAAAACTAAAGCCCTCCGGACAAGATTTAGAATCCAGGAGACAATGATTTTTTTCCAAGACTGTTTCAGTTGTTTTTGATGATTTACATAAACTCACAAAGCCAAATTTCAGCCAAATAAAAGCTTTAGAATTAGGCTTAAATACCTAAAAATGTATACTGACTACATATATTCACATAATCATGTAAAACTGCATTAATTTCAATGACCTTTGCAAGCCTGGAAACCACATGTATACATTTCTATAATATACAATAACAATCATGTACATACATGCTGCTCACATATTATTGTAGCCCAGTTTGTGCTGAATACAGTATTATTAGACTTTAGCCATTATTATGTTTTTAAGATACTGAAAAAAGCACAAATGTCAGGGCATGTCAAAAGTTCTAAAGGGCCCTAAAACACCCTCAGATCCCAGAGGGTTAAAACATTATTCATCACATCAACAGCATATCATGCTATATTACTTTCACAGGAGAGACTGAGATAAAAATTAAATATAGTAAAACATTAGGGTAACACTTTACAATAAGGTGTCATTTTTTTCCATTAGTAAATGTATTAACTAACATAAATGATCAGTGAACAATACATTTGTTACATTATTTATTAATCTTACTTTGTGTTAGTTAAAAAAAATACAGTTGTTTATTGTTCATGTTAGTGCATTAACTAACTAATGTTAACAAAACACAACTTGTGATTTTAATAATGCACAAGTAAATGCTGAAATTAACACTAACTAAGCTTATAAAATAAACACTGTAGAAGTACTGTTCATTTTTAGTTCGTGTTAACTAATGTAGCTAACTAATGTTAATTAATTAACCTTATTGTAAAGTGTTACCTATGATAATATGAATGAATATTATGAATGCATAAATGAATACATTTAAAACTTCTCATGAACCAAATTATTATTTAAGCCTAATGTAAAAAAAATTCACATATGTGACCCTGGACCACAAAACCAGTCATAAGGTTAAATTTTACAAAACTGAGATATATACATCATATGAAAGCTCAATAAATAAGCTTTCTATTGATGTATAGTTTGTTAGGATAGGACAATATTTGGCCGAGATATAACTATTTGAAAATCTGGAATCTAAGGGTGCAAAAAAATCAAAATACTGAGAAAATCACCTTTAAAGTTGCCCAAATTAAGTTCTTAACAATACATATTACTAATCAAAAATTACATTTTGATAGGTTTACAGTAGGAATTTTACAAAAAATCTTAATGTAACATGATCTTTACTTAATTTCCTAATGATTTTTGACATAAAAGAAAAATCAATAATTTTGACCCATACTATGTATTTTTGGCTATTGCTACAAATATACCCCAGCGATTTAAGACTGGTTTTGTGGTCCAGGGTCACTTATGTGACCCTGAAGCACAAAACCAATCATAAGGGTCAATTTTTCAATGAAATTGAGATTTATACATCATCTGAAAACAGAGTAATTGTTATGATAGGACAATATTTGAGATACAAATATTTTTAAAATATTTTAAAAATCTAAATATTGAGAATATCGCCTTTAAACTTGTCCAAATTAAGTTCTTAGCAATGCATATTACTAATAAAAAAATTAAGTTTTGGTATATTCACGGTAGGAAATTTACAAAATATCTTAATACTTTACTTAACATTCTAATGATTTTTGACATAAAATACAAAACGATAATTCTGCCCCATACAATGTATTTTTGGCTATTGCTACAAATATACCCGTGCTAGTTAAGACTGGTTTTGTGGTCTATGGTCACATTAAAACACACTCACAAATGTATAAAGTCAGCCTTTTCACAGTTTTATGGCGGCACTGACACACATGTGAACACACAGATGCACATGAGCTCAACAAATGTGCTCAGACGTTTGCCAACAACTTGCCTCACTCTGCCCAGGCTAATCTGTAACACTAGCCTAACTAGTACTCAATACTTTCGATTACAGACCTGAAATATTTCCTCTTAACATGTAAATCAATAGAACACGGTAAAGCGGAGCATTTGCTGGAAACATTTCTGTTAATGTGGGGCAAATTTATCTTAATCGTTATTATTAACTGTTGGGAGATATGTCCAGCTTTCACATGTGATCATTTGTTTCCGCTAATGAGAGAGCCAAAGCGTCTGTGGTGCCGGAATTACACATCCGACACATTTCGCCGGGTCATGAGGTGTTCGATATTAAGACTTAAAATATATTTAAAAGATGCGTGACAAAAAGACAGTTTTGGCGTTCATTTAATTGAATGTTTTAATTAATCATCAAGGTTTTTACCATTAATTTTAGACTTGACTAAAACATCTATTAAAAAGTTAAATGTGTGTTCAATATAAGGCAGAATTGTTCATACAGCAGATTTTTGACAAAAAAGATGGCAGTTAATTTAATTTATTATTGCTTAATGAATAATACCACTTAATAAAATAAACAGTAATCTTGCGGTCTAAGCATTATAGTTTAAATATGATAACTAATTTTTTGACCATTATTTTTTATCATTCTAAGAAAAAAAACATGAAATATGTGTGTACGAGAGAGAAAGAGACAGAAAGATGAAACTGTGGCCCCTGGACTCGGCAGTGAAGGGAAAAAAAACAGTACTTAGCCCGGCTCACCGCAAATATTCCAGCAGTAATCCAGTAATGGATACTTCCTCAGCTCCACAATTGGTCAAAATGTTTTCATACAATAATTTAATTCAGAAACACTTTTACAAAGCAAGAGTAATCAATTTTAATTAGTTGATCCCCCCCCCAATTGTATAAAGTTTAATGTACTGCCATCGATCCTCTTTGTTCTTTAATGCAGTGCTGCTTTCCTGTAATTTGAGGCATTTTTTTTCTCTACTTTTACAGTCAATGATGACATTCGGTGACAGGCCGTGCAAAATGTCTCCGAGTTGCAAATGAGCAGGGCGTAAACACACACACACACACACACACACACACACACACACACACACACACACTCAATGCCAATTCATAACAAAACCTGCAGAAAAAAACCCAAACATCCGATTTCAAGACAATCTAAAGGAAACGGTGCACAAATTAATAGCAGCCTATCATGACTTTGTGGCACATCCTAATAACACGTTGCAATTCGGCTTGCAGATAAACACAAAGGCGTTCTTAAACCCTACGCTGGATCCTTGTCCTTCATTTTCAGAGACACTACCACCCTTCACATCCAATTAGCTAATTGAAGCAAAATGAAAACAGCACCAATGGCAACAACGCCGCACTCGTGTCCAAACCGCACAATGCGGGGTTTATGGAGACGAAGGAAGAGCCTTCTTGTCAGCTACGACTGCCATAACCCTGACGAGTGTCTTCCCTCTCCTCTCAAGACGCCCACCTACAATCACACACACTTGCACACAAAATCAAAGTGTACAATTTTGCGTCAACGTCTCTTACACTAAACTAGCTAATAGTACGTTGACAATTAAAAAGAAAGGAAATGTGCTTGCCGGTGGTTAGTTGATTAGGCATAAGCACAATATGACACTGAAAGAGGACGGCCACGCCACCGGCAGACAGATTATGACATTCTGGTGACATTATCATCTCACGACGGCTTGCATTCAATGCTTATTGCGTGTTGCGGATCAACAGTTTTGCAGTCTTCAAAAAGGTGAAGAATTGGTGGTGTGACCCTCTTGCTCGATGACCCTCCTCTCAATTACGGAGAGCAAAAAATTAAGTGTCAAGTGTAACAAAAACACACGGTAGGGTGGATGCAGTTTGTATAAGGCAGAGAAAGTTTAAAGAAGTAAGATCAGACAAGGAAAGAGACAAAGACAGGGCAGGTTGGCCTCCCACGGCTCTCAGGGAACATCTCAGAAGATGAATACCACCATCTACTGGCTTCAAAAGGAAGCTGAGCAACAACCGGGCTCGTCCGAGTGAACCGACAGGCCTCCCAGGCTGGGTGATAGTCAGAGCTGTCAGGAACGATTAGATGACAATAGAGCTCGCATTTAAAGAGATATTCAGACCACAAATAGTGTCACATGACTGAGAAGAGCTGTAAGTGTTTAATCCACCAATGAGATTAAACTGTCTTCAAACCACAGCGACAGGAAAACTAACTAGTTTTAATTTAGTACATAAAAACAAACTGGAACATTTTAATTATCACACTGACTGAAACTACTGAGAAAAAAAAAAGAGCTGTTTTGTTTTTCTTGCAAAATGTTTTGGAATGGGGTAGAAAATAAAAGAGTGGCAGAGTGATTTATGCTTGTTGACTCATATGGAGAATTGCTGTTACTCAACTGAAGCCACAGAATCTGAGAAATGCTTGTCTGCGAGAATAATCGTACATTTCTAAAGGTTCAGCCAGAATGTACAGGTTTTACTGCATAATTGCCCAAAGCATGTCTGCGGTGCGATGGTGCCACCCATCCCTGTTCTCAAACCTGCGTATAAATCAGTTCAGCTTGCGTAAAAACCCTCTTGACCCTGCCCAAGCAACAATAACCATGAAAAACACCAAAACACAATGGAATGAACAAGCAGGGATTTGATCACACGCAGAAGTTCAAACAAGATTGACAGATCAGACTGGCTTTCAAAGGGAAGTTTCATATAGACACACCTTACAGGGATAGTTCACCCCAAATTGAATAAAAGATGACAGAATTTACATCCTCATGTCGTGCAAAACACGTATGACTTTCTTTCTTCTGTGGAACACAAAAGACAGAATGTTTTTTTGTCTATACAATTAAAAGTCAGTGGGGTCCAAACCAATACTAATCCTCACCGACTCATTCTATTGACAAAAAAAAACACTAAGACAGGGTGAGGGTAAATTAATGAAATATCTTTTTAAAACCAGTAAACAATTATGAACACATGGGTTATTACAATCCAAAATAGCTTTGTTGCAGTATCAGATGCAATATGTGCTCAATACGTGAGACTCTATGTGAGTCTTTGCTGTGCCCGGAGGTGACCCGCGATGGCTTTATGGGGCATGAGGATCTAGACGTGTGTGTGTGTGTGTGTGAGTGTGAGTCCTGCTCCAGTGTCACAGCATGGCGTGTTGGAGCCCAGGGGCTGCGCTGGCAGGCCACTCACTGACAGACACACACCTGCTCTGACATTTCCTGCCGACCTTGACTGAGAAAAACACATGACAATACCTCTCCGCTGAGTCCCACGAGACTGTTGTCCTTCTCTCTTGCTCTCTCCCCAACTCCTTTAAAGGAATAGTTCAGCAAAAACTAAAATTCTGTCATTATTTCCACTTCCTGCTGTTCTAAACTTGTCTTTATTTCTTTTGTGGGATACAAAACACATCAGCTCTAGAAACCCAAATGAAAAAAACCTGACTGTTTTGTGAACTCATTCAGTCAAAAAGAACAATTTTGACCCTGGACCACAAAACCAGTCTTAAGTAGCATGGGTATATTTGTAGCAATAGTCACAATTATTGATTTTTCTTTTACACCACAAATCATTAGGATATTATGTAAAGGTCATGTTCCATTAAGATATTTTGTAAATTTCCTAACGTAAATATATCAAAGCTTAATTTTTGATTAGTAATATGCATTACTAAGAACTTCATTTGGACAACTTTAAAGGCGATTTCCTCAATATTGTGATTTTTTGGCACCCTCAGATTTCAGATTTTCAAATAGTTGTGCCTCGGCCAAATATTGTCCTATCCTAACAAACTATACATCAATGGAAAGTTTATTTATTCAGCTTTCTCAGTTTTGTGGTCACAATTTATTCACAGATTGGACATTACTTCTATATAAAAGCAAACACACATGGTTTGAAAACAGCTTACAGAATCCAAATTCAGAAATCAGTTTTACAAAAACACTACCTTTTAAGAATTCAGAGTCAGGGTCACTTTTGAACATTTTTGAAGTTTCTTATGCTCACCATTGCTGCATTTATTTGTTTAAAAATACAAAATAATATTATTACAACTTAAAGAAGTTTTGTATTGTTAGATATTTAAAAAATATATAATTTAAATGTTTTAATAAAATTAAAGTCAATGATATCGTTGACATGCTGAGAATTATTCTATCAGTGAAAAATCATGATCATACATTACGATTCAAATGTTTAGGGTTGGCAAGGTTTTTTTTTTTGTATGGGTTATGTTTTTGACAAAAAAAGTTGCTTATGCTTACCAAGGCTGCATTTATTTGATTAAAAATACAGTAAAAACTGCAATGTTGTGAAATATTATTACAATTTAAAGTAAATGTTTTGTTTTAATATATTTTAAAATGTAATTTACTCTGTGATGGCAAAGCTGAATTTTCAGCAGTCATTACTCCAGTGTTCAGTATCACACAATCCTTCAGAAATCATTCTAATATGCTGATTTGGTGCTCAAGAAATACTTCTTAATATTATTTCTTAATATTTTGATGAAGAGAGAGTTTAAAAGAACAGCATTTATTTGAAACAGAAACCTTTTTCAATATTATAAATGTCCTTACTGTCACTTGATTCTTTTTATCTTTTTTGAAATGTGAATTCTTCAGAGCCCATTCATTGTAATTGCATAGGGGGGAAAATAAGCCTTACATTCAATACAATTTTTTAATCAAAATGAGAATGTGTAAATGATTATTTTATTTTAGCAACAACCTAAATATTTCAAGTCATATATTTAATATCCCACAAAAAGGCTGCTTACAACTCTCACCTCTCCCCCAACTCTTTCACAACCAGCTTCTCCCCAGAAGTGACCGTCGCAGTTTAAGCAGGCAGCCCACCCAAAACGGTGACATGTGCCACACTTACTGCCTATTCTGAGTGTTTAGGCCTGTCTGCCATTCTCTTGTTGTCACAACACTTAAAGCCCTCGGGCCGCTGGTCCAGGTGTTTGGCAGGGCTGCCAGCAGCTAGCAGATACATGCGGGTTCCTGTTTCTTGCTGTTCGTCTGATTTGTAAGAAGTGTTAATAATACAGCACTAATCTAAGATTGGGCTCCTGTTGATATACAAAGAATAAAAACGGTAGTTTATACGGATACATGCGAGTCCTCAGACGGACAGCAAAGTATTTTTTTGATCGCACTGCACACCTGACTCAGTCGGCACGGCAAAGAGTCGTCATCAACAATACTGCACTTACTAGAGCCCAGAGGCAACTGTGATTTTACATAAGCAAGTTCAAGCAGCGCCTTTGTCCTTTTGAGACCTATAAAATGCATAGTTACGGGCCCTCTGAGGGGATTTACTCTGAGAGAAGCAGGTACAGATCTATAATACAGTCTCCAGCAGCCTCTAGTGCCCACAAAAGGGGCAGCAACAGGTGCCTGTACACCCTCATATCAAACACATGCATATCACAACAACTGCAAACTGTCTTATTACCATTTTTCCACAACTTCCTGTAGGTTTACAGAGCTTGTGTACTCCATAAGAACTTTTATATGCCATAATGCAGCTCACTTGACTGATTCCTGATTGGCTTGTTAAAGCTGTAATCTTCCAGCGCCACACAGAGAGAAACAAGAAGCCTATTAGCATCTTCTCTGCATTATTTTTCATCAAACTGGTTAAAAGTGACACGTATTAATTAATATCTATTACTGGTTTTCTCCCTTTGAGGGGGCAAGATGTTGGGTTTGAAGGGGGGCGGGCAATTAGTCGAACAAAATAATCAAAATAGTGTATTTGAACGAGCGCTGATAAATGTCGCACGCGGTCCCATCTCAGAGAGCGAAGTGCAATATATTCTTGCTGTCACGTTCTATTAAACAGCTATTACAGTCTTGATAGAACTATTAGTCACTTCATTATTAATAACATTAATGTATTTACATTTTAGTGTACATGCCAGTTTTCCAGCAATAATTTATGAAGTCGACTTCAAATATTTCATAATGTTCTTCCATCTGAGCCTTTTTGAGCTTATTATTGATTGTGAAAACAGACGGAATTTTTATGTTCCCTCTCCGTCGACCTCACTCACTCTCTTAATGTATTGGCGAGGGGGCCTCTGCATTAAGAGACTGAAACAAAGTGCATTTACATCTGAAGCATAACTTCATAATTTACATTCCAACATTTATTAGAGGTGACAAATGAGTGTTTGGTCCACTCGCGCTTTTCCACAATACGGCACTTATTCAATCCGCATAAATTACGGCGCGGGATTGAGAGTGCTGGTGCAAATGATTCTATTACATTTATGCGGCGGTACACGCGTGTGTGCCCGCGGAGGTTATTCGAGGGGCGGCCGTCCTGTTTATGAACTAATCCATAAAGTGGCTACCTACAATAAGAATAAAAAGTGTGGAATAATGTATAAAAGGCTGTGTCGGCATGCAGCCTTGTATGGGAATCCTGTTAGACTAGAGCAAAGAAGACTAGAGCAGATTAGAGTACAGTACACTGAGAACTGGAGTAAAGTAGACAAGATTACAGCACACTGGACTCTAGTGCACTGGAGTAGAGTACAATGAAGTAAAGCAAATTACACTAAAGAATAGTAAAATAGACCACAGAGGAGTAAAGTAGACTAGGCCAGGGGTTTTCAAACTGTCCAATGCCAAGCATTCTGCATTTATACTGTGTGAGGAAATGTTAAATTATAAAGACAACAAAATTGAATATTACCACAACTTCTCCAAAATGCATGCCATAAATAAATGAACAATTCAATTGTAAGTACACAAATATACAGTTATCAAGCATTTGTCAATGTGAATGGTACAATATATATAAAAATAATAATAAATGGTAACTAATATTTAAAGTCTTAATTACACATTTATAGTTTACTAAAACTTTATTTAAAAAAAATTATTACCACCACAATTTTAGTGCTGTTAAATCGATTAACTGCAATTAATCACATCCAAAATAAAAGTTTGCATTTACATAATATATGTGTGTGTGCTGTGTATATTTATAAACATGTAATATCTAAAGTACACATTTATACAGTTTA
>NC_133378.1:27445506-27490770 GCF_049309525.1 Garra rufa | reverse complement strand
AATAGCACCCACTTTTGGTTCCTAGTGGCTCCTTTATCCCCAGTTTAAAACCCCTGGACTAGACAAAACTACAGCAAAGTACATTACAGTACTCTCTTACAACCGTAGACGAGACTAGACTAAAGTAAAGTATGGTACAATGGAGTGAATTTGAAAAGAGCAGAGCAGACTACCTTATTGCCATACTCCGCTTCTTTTTTGCACACTGACATCTTGTTGCATCTACTGAATGGGAAGCAGGGGACCATTAGAGGGCAAGAGATGTGTCCAACACCTTCAAATCAGGCCAAATGTGATGTTTTATTGTGCAAGGAAATGAACATTTGCCATAGCATTCAAAAGCAGATCATAGCAAAGCCATGTGCTCCTGAACACAACTCTGGCCCAAAGTCTCAGTCGTGATTAAACAGCCTTGCCTCTTCCCATGTTAATATTCCAGCACCGATAACCACTATAAGTCAGCGTGTAATGTTAAATAATTATAGAGAGGAGCATTTCAGCAGTGTAGTTACAAATGCACCATGGGAATCCCTCCCATTTAAACAAATAACGGGCGCTGCAGGGGAGTTGGCAGATGAATTAACAGCTAATAACTTACTGCGCAGGCAGATAAAGAACAGTCCCAATGTGTCAATTACATCGCATTTTTCTCTGATTTCCAGACTTCCAAACATAATCGCGCACTTCAAAGAGGTACAACTAGAAAAATTTGGCTTTCGCAGTGCACCGTGGAGACGCGCTTTTCTTTTTTTGCCTTATTCACTTGATCAAACGCTCCCAGAAATCAGAGGAGCCGCTGTCAGCGCTAGGCGTTTCCAAACGAAATGCTGCCTGCCGGTCGGTCCTGCGTGCCGTCCTGCCTCCTGACAGATCCTGGGAGTCAGAAACACAGGGCTTTAGTCCCACTCCTGTTCATTAAAATCACAGGGACAGGGCCTGCGTCGAGAAAGATGCTGACATATCAAAGGCTCTCTGTACCTGCATTACCATAGTCATTTACTTATTAAAGCAGAGATGTTTCCTGTCAATCAGGGGGCCATCATGTCTCCTCATTTGCAGCGGAAAAACTGGCATAATTGCTTCTTAGACTAATCAACACAACTTGGAGTAATTATGCCTTGAAAGTGACATTGGAGGCAGAGGGGGACGTGCGCGTGTGCGTTCAAGAGGGCTGACGGGGGAAGTCAGTCGCTGATTCGACCTGATCGTCACTCGTATGGCGAGTCTCTCTCTTTCCAACACATGCTATACTTCTCGGCGGCGTGTCTGCTCCACTTCGTATCTGCCGCCAAGGAGAACCTTCACATCAAACGGAAGTAATTACAAAGCACAAGCCAAACTGGTGTCACAGATCTCCTTCCATGCTCTTTAAAAACACGGCTACGCTATAATTAAAATCCTGTCATATTTCCATCATCGTGTCGGGCGAACATATAATGACACAGTTCAGCAGGCTACGGCAAAACTAGAAATTACAGATCTGTACTCGCCGTCCTGGTAGCATTAATGTATTTGCCGAGATCTGACAAATTACGGGGCAAGTATAAATTATGTTTTATTGATTTCTGGCTAATCAAAGAGTTCAATTAAAGCCTGCCTTCAAAGCGGCTGGCAAACTGCAGACATCAGAAGGAAAGCGCTGAAAATAAACCGTGCGATCCCAGGCAGTGCGGCCCAACCTCATCAGGTCATTGAGCAATGTGAAAGGAGGATAGTGTAACACTAAACTGTGTCATACAAAATTAATCTAGACACATGGAAAAGGAGCAGACGGAGAGAAATACACGCTGACAAACAGAGACGCACATCATAAAAGAGGATTTAATTAAGGAACCTTGGAGAATTTAATGGGCTATAACCCACAATTTCCTAAATTCGAGACATTCTCAGTCATTTTGACAGGCCGTAAAAGGAAGTAAGATGAAGCAAGTGGTATTTGGCTTGGAAAATCTTGGCTTCCAGAACAATATGACACAGACTGTAATGTTTAACAGGCTAGATGTCAACACAATTTCCTAACAAACATTCTCTGCGGTCAAACTGAAGACAAACTTTAATTACCAGCTTATACAGGCAAACACAAAACCATCATGAAAGCCTGTGACTGAAGAATAGCAAAGCCTCGCTCTGATGAAATGGGTGGCAATCGGGAGAAATGGACAAATAACCAGAGACCCTGGTGACCCAGACAGATTTAATTGACGGTTTATCACATTTTTTCCCTGACGGTGCCTTTCTATTAATCATAATGCATGAAACCACTGCATTTTATTCATGTTCCGAACAAACATGCTACATATAGCATGAGCAGTTTCTGATCTAAATTAGATTAAATTATGCCACATAAAACATATCGAACAAAACAAAAACAGCAGACGACTGAATGAGCAGCAAATTCACTCTCTAAAAGCAGGTGGCGCTTATGGAACAGCAGCAGGTGTTTCCTTGGTTACTGCTGTAAACAAAGCAGTGCTGCGCTTTTAAATACTACATTAATACAAATAAAGTCCCTTTAGGGCAAGTCATTTCGCTCAACGGCCATCTTTGAAACAGTTCTTAGGCATGCAAGTGCAGCTCCTATCTCTTTAAATGGGGAAACATCACATTCTCCAAAACTGTTCACCAAGCTAACGTTAAAAGATTTGAAATAACCAATGAATTCTGAGGTCAACTGTGTCATTAATGTTGTTTCTTTTGGTTAAAAAAAATGCTAAAAGAGCTTATTTTTCAGGTTAGACCAGCCAGTGTGCATACGCAGTCCTAAGCACACGTCTATGAATGCTGACTGTTTCTCATTCTAATGGCAGTTGCAGTGACGTGCTGACTTTACTGATTAGCGACTGGCTCTTTTATGCTACGTTTACAGTAGCACATTTTTGTTTTAAAACACATTACTTTTGCTATAGTTACACCTGTTGTTTACACTTCTCAGGCGTTTTCGACCCACAAAAATGGAGACTTTGGAAAATGCTGCGAAAACGTTTTAGTTTGAAAACTCTTGGGTTGCGTTTCAGTGTAAACAGAATTAGGGCTGCAACAATTCCTCAATTCTATTAGAGTATTCAATTTAAAAAAATCCTTGATTGCATGTCGAGTAATCTGCAAAATACCGGAAGTGGCGCATATTTTTTTTATAAATCACAATAAAACATAATGCTATTATGAATTTACAAACGCTACGATTCAATAAAATAAATATATGCAAAGCCGGTTTACTATATGCGCATTACATGTGTGTAGGTTGCGTACATGCATCTCACAGGCTTTGTTCACAGTAAATGCTGCTAGACGAACTGTTATATACTGTTGTTGTGAGTTTGGGTTTATTATAACATTCATCTGGGAATGGAACGAGCACTATATCATCAAATTCGTAAGGTAAATCATTTATAAACATATGCAAACACAGGAGAATATATAATTATTTTTCTCAATAAGCTAAATGTTCATTGTGATCTCAAAAAAAGTTTAAACCCTCACTCTGAGTTTACACATTTTGATGTTTACATATTCAAGAAATTACAGTGTCTGTAAGTTTTCTATCATAAATAAATAACCAAATATTAAAGATTAAGTGGACTTTTGAATTAAAATGTTGAGTCACACAGTAAAGTGTAAAAACAATCGTCAGGCTGTTGGCACCCTCTGCAATCATTTGTTACAATGCGTAATGTACATTAGTTCTATTGTTTATGCTGTACATCTAATGTACATTAGTTCTATTATGCATTTTAACAGTTTTGTTCAATAAAACCATGATTACTTGCTTTTAATACTTTATTTGAACTAATTATTATTGCCTCATTGCTATTATATATGTATTTTAAATCATTTTAGGGTTAACACCAGCCCATAATGGAAAATTGTCATTTATCACTTAGCCCCATGTCATTCCAAACCCATAAAAGCTTAATTCGTCTTGGAAACACAATTTAAGATATTTTGGATGAAAACCAGGGTCTTTGTGACTGTCCCATTGACTGCCAATTAAATAACATTGTCAAGGCCCAAAAAAGTATGAAAGAGGTCATCAAAATTGTCCATTTGCCATCAGTAGTTCAACCATAATTTTACGAAGCTACAAGAATACTTTTTGGACACAAAGAAAAGAAAAATAACGACTTTATTCAACAATTTGTCTCTTCCGAAGAAGAACAAAGCTTTTACAGGTTTGGAACGACGTAAGTGATTAATGACAAAACTTTCATTTTGCAGTAGAGTAACCCTTTAAAGGGGTCATCCGGTACCACATGCACTTTTACAAGCTGTTTGAACTGAAATGTGTGTTAGGAGTGTATGTACACAACCACCCTAGAATGACAAAGATCCGCACAGTAGTTTTCTTTTAATTTAGTAAAATAATTTGCCCCTTCTCATATCGAGCTGTTCTCAGATGCCTGTCGTTGTGGCGTAACACCGACAGAGGCCGCTCCTGTGATAGTTGATAGACAGCAGTGTTTTAGCATAGATCCGCCCCAGTGTAAACTGACAGCACTGAGGGAATGTGACTGCCGATCTACCGAAATGGGTTAATGTTTACACAAATCATTTCTCAACACACTGCGTTCGTCTCTGTACCACAGCAAACATCGCGTTCAGCTCTGTACCACAGCAAACACACCGCGTTCAGCTCTGTACCTCAGTAAACACACCGCGTTCAGCTCTGTACCTCAGTAAACACCGCGTTCAGCTCTGTACCTCAGTAAACACCGCGTTCAGCTCTGTACCTCAGTAAACACATCGCGTTCAGCTCTGTACCTCAGTAAACACACCGCGTTCAGCTCTGTACCTCAGTAAACACACCGCGTTCAGCTCTGTACCTCAGTAAACACACCGCGTTCAGCTCTGTACCTCAGTAAACACACCGCTTTCAGCTCTGTACCTCAGTAAACACACCGCGTTCAGCTCTGTACCACAGTAAACACACCGCGTTCAGCTCTGTACCTCAGTAAACACACCGCGTTCAGCTCTGTACCTCAGTAAACACACCGCGTTCAGCTCTGTACCTCAGTAAACACACCGCGTTCAGCTCTGTACCTCAGTAAACACACCGCGTTCAGCTCTGTACCTCAGTAAACACACCGCGTTCAGCTCTGTACCTCAGTAAACACACCGCGTTCAGCTCTGTACCTCAGTAAACACACCGCGTTCAGCTCTGTACCTCAGTAAACACCGCGTTCAGCTCTGTACCTCAGTAAACACCGCGTTCAGCTCTGTACCTCAGTAAACACCGCGTTCAGCTCTGTACCTCAGTAAACACACCGCGTTCAGCTCTGTACCACAGTAAACACACCGCGTTCAGCTCTGTACCACAGTAAACACATCGCGTTCAGCTCTGTACCACAGTAAACACACCACGTTCAGCTCTGTACCACAGTAAACACAGTAAACACATCGCGTTCAGCTCTGTACCTCAGTAAACACCGCGTTCAGTTCTGTACCACAGTAAACACACCGCGTTCAGCTCTGTACCACAGTAAACACATCGCGTTCAGCTCTGTACCTCAGTAAACACAGTAAACACATCGCGTTCAGCTCTGTACCACAGTAAACACATCGCGTTCAGCTCTGTACCTCAGTAAACACAGTAAACACATCGCGTTCAGCTCTGTACCACAGTAAACACATCGCGTTCAGCTCTGTACCTCAGTAAACACAGTAAACACATCGCGTTCAGCTCTGTACCACAGTAAACACATCGCGTTCAGCTCTGTACCTCAGTAAACACAGTAAACACATCGCGTTCAGCTCTGTACCACAGTAAACACATCGCGTTCAGCTCTGTACCTCAGTAAACACAGTAAACACATCGCGTTCAGCTCTGTACCTCAGTAAACACAGTAAACACATCGCGTTCAGCTCTGTACCTCAGTAAACACATCGCGTTCAGCTCTGTACCACAGTAAACAAATTGCGTTCAGCTCTGTACCACAGTAAACACATCGCGTTCAGCTCTGTACCACAGTAAACACACCACATTCAGCTCTGTACCACAGTAAACACATCGCGTTCAGCTCTGTACCACAGTAAACACATCGCGTTCAGCTCTGTACCACAGTAAACACATCGCGTTCAGCTCTGTACCACAGTAAACACATCGCGTTCAGCTCTGTACCTCAGTAAACACAGTAAACACATCGCGTTCAGCTCTGTACCACAGTAAACACAGTAAACACATCGCGTTTAGCTCTGTACCACAGTAAACACAGTAAACACATCGCGTTCAGCTCTGTACCACAGTAAACACAGTAAACACATCGCGTTCAGCTCTGTACCTCAGTAAACACATCGCGTTCAGCTCTGTACCACAGTAAACACATCGCGTTCAGCTCTGTACCACAGTAAACACATCGCGTTCAGCTCTGTACCTCAGTAAACACATCGCGTTCAGCTCTGTACCACAGTAAACACATCGCGTTCAGCTCTGTACCACAGTAAACACATCGCGTTCAGCTCTGTACCACAGTAAACACATCGCGTTCAGCTCTGTACCACAGTAAACACATCGCGTTCAGCTCTGTACCACAGTAAACACAGTAAACACATCGCGTTCAGCTCTGTACCTCAGTAAACACATCGTGTTCAGCTCTGTACCACAGTAAACACATCGCGTTCAGCTCTGTACCACAGTAAACACAGTAAACATCGCGTTCAGCTCTGTACCACAGTAAACACAGTAAACATCGCGTTCAGCTCTGTACCACAGTAAACACATCGCGTTCAGCTCTGTACCTCAGTAAACACAGTAAACACATCGCGTTCAGCTCTGTACCACAGTAAACACAGTAAACACATCGCGTTTAGCTCTGTACCACAGTAAACACAGTAAACACATCGCGTTCAGCTCTGTACCTCAGTAAACACATCGCGTTTAGCTCTGTACCACAGTAAACACAGTAAACACATCGCGTTCAGCTCTGTACCTCAGTAAACACATCGCGTTCAGCTCTGTACCACAGTAAACACATCGCGTTCAGCTCTGTACCACAGTAAACACATCGCGTTCAGCTCTGTACCACAGTAAACACATCGCGTTCAGCTCTGTACCACAGTAAACACATCGCGTTCAGCTCTGTACCACAGTAAACACATCGCGTTCAGCTCTGTACCACAGTAAACACATCGCGTTCAGCTCTGTACCACAGTAAACACATCGCGTTCAGCTCTGTACCACAGTAAACACATCGCGTTCAGCTCTGTACCACAGTAAACACATCGCGTTCAGCTCTGTACCACAGTAAACACATCGCGTTCAGCTCTGTACCACAGTAAACACATCGCGTTCAGCTCTGTACCACAGTAAACACATCGCGTTCAGCTCTGTACCACAGTAAACACATCGCGTTCAGCTCTGTACCACAGTAAACACAGTAAACACATCGCGTTCAGCTCTGTACCTCAGTAAACACATCGCGTTCAGCTCTGTACCACAGTAAACACACCACGTTCAGCTCTGTACCACAGTAAACACATCGCGTTCAGCTCTGTACCACAGTAAACACATCGCGTTCAGCTCTGTACCACAGTAAACACATCGCGTTCAGCTCTGTACCACAGTAAACACATCGCGTTCAGCTCTGTACCACAGTAAACACATCGCGTTCAGCTCTGTACCACAGTAAACACATCGCGTTCAGCTCTGTACCACAGTAAACACAGTAAACACATCGCGTTCAGCTCTGTACCTCAGTAAACACATCGTGTTCAGCTCTGTACCACAGTAAACACATCACGTTCAGCTCTGTACCACAGTAAACACAGTAAACACATCGCGTTCAGCTCTGTACCACAGTAAACACAGTAAACACATCGCGTTCAGCTCTGTACCTCAGTAAACACATCGCGTTCAGCTCTGTACCACAGTAAACACAGTAAACACATCGCGTTCAGCTCTGTACCTCAGTAAACACATCGCGTTCAGACACGTCCAGTATAAGCCGTAATTGCCAAACTTCTTTGTGGGTGTCATCTTGTTTTGGTTCCAACTCCGGTTTTTAAATTAAATTTTAAATGGATGGGGTTGTACAGTGTCTTCAAAGGCCCCCAAGTGCCATTTTCCCCCAAACTATACAACTATACCCCCAACTGTTGTCTAGGCAACACCCTGTGTGCTATGTAATGACACGCCCCACAGAACTGAAGGGCGGGGTGAGCAGAGGTTCATAAAATTTAAAGGGCCAGGTACTGATATCGCTTGCTGAGAACAGAGGCATTTTTTATCAGGTAAAATGAGTGTTTTTTTTACACTAACCTAAGAGAATTTTTAATCAAAGTATATTACAAACTTTTCATTAGGACCCTAAAGCATCATATTAACTTGTGGAAAATGGGCATCGGATGACCCCTTTAAAGGCTATTGTTAACTTAGGCCTATTTATCACTACAAAAAATATATATTATAATTATCTCATTACTTGATTAATCATCAGAATAACAAACAGATTACTTGACCAAAATAATCGTTAGGGACAGCCCTAAACGGAACAAAACAATGACTTTTGAAAACGATAGCGTGGCTGCCCACATTCACTCTGCGTAATCTTAATAACTGTGTAAATGAATGGTCATGTGACATGGATTTTTGGTTGTTTCTGAAACGCCAGCGTAGATGAGGATCGTTTTCATTTAAAAATTTTCAAATGAAAATGCACAAGTGTAAATAGGGCCTTATTCAAAAGGCGGGACTTCCTTCGTTAGAGCAGCCATATTGAGCGTTGCATTTTTCCCCATTCAAAATTCTAGAAGTGACACATCTTGGGTAGCCTATAGTCTTTGATTATACAGAGGTAAGATGAAAAGAAAATACCTATCTAAACTTTTCTGAAGACAGTCAGTTCCTCTCAGAGATACATTCATATAAACCTCATCCCAAGTTCAGTATTTATCATTTTTTTCCTATATTTTGCTCATCGTGAACAGTGAGCTGATCTGCCTGCTACAGTATTTACTCTTTTTTGCGTTTGTCTTCAGGGTATTAGGCTTCTGTTAATGGCCGTTTCCAGTTGGTTTATTTGCAGAGTTAAATAATTAGTTGTGTGTTAATAATAGTTCTAAAAGTTTTCCAACTATTAGCCAGAAGTGCAATTAACAGGAATTACAACGCTGTATACTTTGCTTAGGCACTTGTACCGGTATGCCATTTTTTTATAAATTCCTCCCGTTTGCGTAATTCAAATTAAACTGGTATATCGCCCAGCACTAGCTTTGAGTCACCTGACAAAACTAATGAATCTTCCCATATGAATGCCAAACAAACAAAACACTGGGTGTCACCGGGAGTTATTTAATACATCCTGGCTGAATATAAAAATACTTTATGAACAGTAATATAAACAAGGTTTTAGAACTTTTAATTTGAATACATTTACGTATTAATTTATAATTCCACAAATGAACCTCACTTTGTATCCAAGTAACATGGTATTACTGTATGTTTCCATCACTGCACTGTTACCTTGACAGTAATCATTAGGGAGGCGACAGTCACTATGATGTAATGTAATAACATGTTTAGCAATAGCTCTTAAACTCTTGATGCTGAGATCAGTTTATTTGCTGATGGCTTAGAATTATGACTTTACCCAATGTCAAAAGACTTTGGCAAGAGAAACATCAAAAGAAAAAAAGCAAGATTTGATATCAGCAAAGACTCCCTCAACAGACTGTAAAGAAAAATTCACACACACACAAAAGAAGAAAATTTAAAGAAAAGAGACGTGCTTTTCATGTGGGAAGATGTCCGGCCATAAATCTGCTGAATTTGGCCTCGAGGGGACCGGCTCCAGAAATCTGGTCCAAAAGCACACATGAGACCAAAACCACAACGTAAAGAAATCTGGGCGCCACTCGTCTTTATCTGCTTAGCCTTTTCAAAGAGAACCAGAAAAAAATATATATGACCAAAATCAAAAAAAAAAACTAACCGTTTACAGTTATGGAAACTACTATAAAAGAGGCTAAATAACACAGCCACTAAGACTAGTGTCACAGAGTCAAGCCGAAAACAAATGAGGATTGGAGAGACGCCATTTCACGGTTCAAACGCAAAACTGGGATTTCTGGTTTGTGTCATCCCTCAGTCATTAAATGAGCATTTCACAGCAGTAAACAAATGCATTCAGTAGGGGACTTTACAGATGGAGTTCTGAAATTATACACACTGGGGCTTGAAGAGGAAGCCAGGTCTCATCTATTCACCTCTAATCTGGTAAATTGAGTCAAAAAGACCAACTGAAACAGGAGAATGAGTCGAGCCAAGAGCTGTAAACACATTTTCCGAAGCCCCTGATCTGCAGACTTCAAGCATGCACGATAAATCTGACGTGAAATCATAATTATAAAAGCAATTAGCTGACCCTGTACCGCTCGCCCTTGGATGCGACAGTGAAAATTCATACAGAGCCCCTTCAAGGCGGCTGGGACAAGGTTGGTGGGGGGCGGAAAAGTGCAACACAGCAACAATAAAACCGCAGGCCTTTCCTGTGTCATTAACCACAAGCTCAAACAGCTCAGGACAAGACACTGCCAATTGCAACAACACTAAATAAACTTCCGCATGTCACACTAATACTTGTGAGCTGAACCTATTAATCCATCTCTAAAATGCACATACTGTATGAGCACATTACTAGTTTCAGCAAACTTTTTATATTAACTAATAGGGCTGGGTTTTAAAACAAATTTCACGATTCGATTCTGATTCACAAGCTTGCGATTTGATTCAATTTCTGATTCAATATTGATTATTTTGGATATACATCAGGTACAGTACATGCCAATTTTTTGTCACTAATGCTGTAAAATATACATGGGAGACAGTTGGTACTACATTACTGTAATATTAAAGAATAAAATGAACTGATTTGTATACAATTGCTTAAATTACACTCAAGAAAGCTTTTATAATAATAAAGTTACAATTACATAATTATATTTTTACTCCAATTTTTGAAATATAAACATTTAAATGATTTATTCAAACATAAATTAAACACTAAAGAACAGTGAAATTGTAATTAATATGTTAATTGGTGCATATATTCAGCAATAATGCATAATTCTCTTCTCTAGAGGATTTTTCTAAATTTTTCTAGCTATAAGTTTATGGTCGCAGAATGTGGTTTTTCTGAGGTAAATGTGACGTTATGTGACATATTGTTTACAAGTTACTATATAGACGGCTTTCCGCAGTTGAAACACTGATTAAGCGATTACATGTGACAGAATATGGATTTCGGTAAGTTGTACCTTTGAATGTTTATTAATATTTATTTAGTGCTGGAAAAAGAGGAGGAAATGATCAGTTCATGTGCGCTTCGTGCTGACACTTCTCTTCGAATGAGGAGCTACAGCGATCTGTCACTTCACATTAAACAGAGCTAAAAAGGCATTTTTTTTATATTGTAATAAAATAGACAGAATTTGAAATCTCTGACTTTGTTTCATATCAAAAGTAACAAAGCACAAAGCTTATTGTGATTTATGATGGAAGGCGCGCTACAATGTTCTGTTTATTAACTGAAAACAGTCTAGACTAATCGATTCCTAGGATTTAACAATCAATATTGTTTCGCAAAAATGAGAACTGATTAAACTTCATAAAGTATGATCTTTTTTTCCCCTTGAATAATGCAGTGTGCCGAACAACAGTTGCATCTCAGAACAGCAGCAGGAGGCTTTTTTTTTTTATCATGTGAGGAGTGTGAGTCGAGGTGAGAAAGGTGATTTTGAAACAAAATACAAAAGCTCCTGCTTTAAAAATATTTTAGACTTCGGAAGGTCTTTTGACTTTTATCTAAGATGATTTTGTAAGCTTTTTTAACCTTTGTTTCTTTATATGGTTCCACTGTGTTTGCTGATTTTTAGTGTTTTATATTTAAGTTTATTTAAGTTTAAAGTTATAGTAAGTTATTCAGGGGTCTAGACTAACTTTTAGTTAGTCTAACTATAGGCATATATTGACTTGCAAATGATTAACTAACAATCTGGTCAACATAAAGTTCTTTATTTAAAGCACAATTCTATAAGAAAGGTAATTTATTGATAAAGTGTTAGTGCTTAAAGTGCTTCACTAAGCTGAAATTTGAACTTAAAATTGGCTCATTATCTAATGTCATCTCCGGACCAGGGCTTGACATGACCTGGGAGGTTGATGGCTCCGTATCAGATCATTGGTTATGATTTTCAGGCGGATCAGGCCTTAACATTCTTAATGAAAAAAGTTGTCAATCCAGGGCTCTACGCTTACTTTTCTTGTTAGGAGCACTTCTGAAAAAATGTAGGTGGACAGTCAAAATTTCAGGAGCACATTCTAAACAATAATCAAAAAACTGATAAAAAAATTGATATTTTTGAAGTGATATTTGACTCCTTAAAGTGATTTACAGGAGAATTTTGTTTTTACCTTTGTTTTTACCTTTTCGTGTGTTTAATGAGGCTCAGAGATGGCATGAGTGCAATCAAATTCATAAATTCATGTTGAGATTAATGTTTTAAATCTAACATTTTGAATACAGAAATATTAAATGATTTAAATAACTGAAAAGATCTGCCAGCAGGTGGCAGCAAGACACTGATTTAATTACTTAATCATATTCATTTGATTTGTTTGAACGGCTGGTTCATTCAGGAATAAAGCAAGTGACTGTCTTTATGAATGAGAAATTGTATCATTTCACTAGATTCATTTAAAAAAGCACATTCATTCATAAACAAAACGCCGCTGTGTTTGAGTGGAGATGCAGAGCGGCTCAGTTGTGACTTGTTTCAGACTTTTGACGACGAAATAGAGCAAAATCAGACAATAGTGTTATAGTCAGACAAAGTAAGTCACTTAATAATAACTTCTTGTTTATATCTTGTTTATTTATTTATTTAACTGTTTTATTAAATCAATATCTTTTACAAACTTCCTTAAAAAAGTATTAAAAGCTGTCACTCATCTCACAAAGCTCTATTATAATAAACAAAGCTCTCTATACTGCACAATCAATCAATCTCTTATTTACACTCTCTCTACACTTTGTTTACGAAAGGATTCATCAGATATGTCTGTGATAGATTACTCAACATTGCAAAAACACGTAGAAACCTTTAAAGCTCCCCTGAGCGCAAATACAAATATGCTGATCGGGTCAGTCGCACATGGTGCTCCTAAATATTTTTTCATAGTCGAACGTAGTAGTTTTTTTTTGCCCTCGATTCTATGTATAAGTGAGTTTGTCGTACTGTTTTGTTGATGTCAGTTCAATCAAATGATGCTGAATTTGTGCTAATTCGAAAGTGAAAGTAAAATGCGCACAGGCATAAGCTATTTAGAAATGAATAAAAGTGAGGAAAAACCAACCAAAAAAAAAACAACACATATAGCTCTTTTTCTAAATGTAATAGGATTAGTCCAACGAATCGTCCGGTTTGTAATGCATCCCAAACATATTTTACATTTTAATATAATTAATTACCTTATTAATTAATTACAAATGACTGTAATTTGTTATCAAATTAATGCATCTGTGCTAAACCCAGAAGGACAGGTAAAATAAGGTAATTGAAGTAGCTGTGAATTGTATACAAACATAAGGAAAATGTAAAAGTTTGGTACGGACTTCATAATTTTTTCCAGCCAAAGCAGTGGTTAAAAACCTGCAGAACAGAAAAAAGTCTGGGCACCGACACCTTTGGAAAATATGTTCTGCCAAGGTGTGCCGTTCAATCAACCCAGTCAGATCCTCAAGGCAATCTCTCAGGAATGAGAGACCCCTCATTGGCCCGCTCATCGCCACCTAGTGACCATCATCCCCAACAATCATGAAATATCTCTGTGGCCCGTGCCCCCATGCCAACCATAACTCTCCTTTACTGCAGACAGCTCCAATAAAGGATTACAATTACAATTAAAGTAATGAGCAAAGGGAGGGAAAAAAGAGAAAAGTCCGAGGATGGATCCCCAGGCAAATTAAATTGCAGCACAGTTTGAAAGTGAGCACAGAGTAAGTCTTTTGGGTTATTACTGGCTAACCACCCCTCATTCCCTCAATAATTAACTTTCAAGTTTCGTAATCAGGAACCAGAGAAATTGAAACAAAAGTCAAATGCTGTCCCAAAATGTCTACAGCGACCCATAGCCTATAAATGAACGCTCCTGGTGGGTCAACTATACTTTCTGCAATCTGTGTTATTTTACACAAATCCCTGCAAGGTGCAAACCAACATTTGAGCAACAGATTTATCTCCAATGCCTAGAGGGCAAGAGGCAACAGCAAGGTGTATGGTATAAAAAAATAATAGTGTAAATGAGAGCGCCAAGTCATTGCAATGGCCAATGCCACTGGCTATAATGTCAACACTGGCGTCTCGTCAGGCAGACCCCAATTCCTAGGCTTTAGGGATGTTGTCTCTTTTTTCCAGCGTGGTGGTGATAGCAGAGGGGCTCCGGAAATTCAGAAACTGCAGAGCCAAAACAGATCACTTCAAAGCGCCTTATTTAACGCTTGCTAAATTTTTCATCACAGTTGCTTAATATCCTGGGGAAGGGGAGCTTTTGAAGTTGCGGCGAGAGCGGGATGTTCTTCTGACAACTTTCCTTTTTTTTCTCCCCCTCCCTGCTCCTTTCACCTCCTCCCTCTGCTCCTGCATCCCTCGCTCTTTCCACAGGAGGCCAGTGATATTTGGGGCGCACGGTGGAGCCCCAGCGGGCAGAGCGAGGATGGGAGAGCGTCCCATGGAGCCGGCAGTTACCATGCCAACACGCTGAGCGTTACAGTCACTGGCGGTAGATCGCAGGAGGGTACCGCAAAACACCACTGGAGGGAAAGATATTTAACCTTTCACACACCTTTGAGGCAGAAAGCCCACCACAGAAGTCTAAAAAGCAAACAAGAGCGCTGACAAACATGGTTCTCTGACAGCCTGAGGTGGTCTGGGGGGTTGATTTTTAACTCAACCAACTGTGAATATGGTTAAATCTTTGGCTTTGGCTGCTACATTCAGGCATGTTACTCATTTGGGAATTTATGGGCATTCTGTGATTTAATAATGAATGCACATGCAGATGTGGTTGTGACTTTCAGGTGTTCAGGTGGCAGGAAGAGGAAGAGGGAAAAGGAACTAGAGAAAATGAATAGATAAATAAATAAGCACAGACAAAATGAATAAAGAAAAAGAAGAGGAAAAGGAATAAAAAGGAAAATGTACACGTGAAAATAAAATAAAAACGGAAAAGGCAAAGAACACTAAGTAAAGAAAATGTAATGGATAGGAAAGGGAAATTATGATAAAGGAAAGGGAAATATAAAAGGAAAAGGCAAATGGAAATAAAAAAGGAACACAAAGGTAATAAAAAAGGAATAGAGAAAAGGAAAAAAGAAATAGAAATTAAAAAATGTAAAGGAGCTCAAAAAGTAAAAAGAAAAAAAAAGGAGGGGAAAGGGAAAAGGAAAAAGAACAGGAAAAGGAAAAGAAAATGTAAAAAAGTAAATGGCAATGGGAAATGTGATAAAATAATAAAGACAATGAAAGTAAAAAATGAAAAAAGAACACAAAGAAAGAAAAAAATGAAAGACCTAAAAGTAACGGGAAGAAAAAAATAATGGAAAGCACGTGGAATAGAAAGAGAAATGGACAAGGAAACGGAAAAGGAAAAACAAAGAAAAGGGAAATAAACTAACACAGGAAAGTGGCAAGACAAAAAAAAAAGAAAATAAAGGAAAAGGAAAGGGAATGGCAAAAAGACAAGGAACTGTCAAAGGGAAATGTTAAGAAGTGGAAGGAAAGGGAAATGCAAAGAGACAAGACAATGAAAGTGAAAACAGAAAAGAACAGTAATGGAAAGGAAAGAAGGAAAGGGAAATGGAAAAGGAAAAGAAAGTGAAAAGATAAACACAGAAAAAGAGCAAAAAAGAACTGAAAGAAAAGTAAAGGAAAAGGACAAAGACAAGGAAATGGCAGTAGGAAATGTAAAGAAATGAAAAGTAAGGAAAATGCAAAGGGACAAGATAATAAAAGTGAAAATGGAAAGAAAAGAACAAAGAATGGAAAAAAATGAACAGACTAAAAAGTAAAGGGAAGAAAAAGTAATGAAAATGACAAGGAAAAGGAAAGGAAAATGGAAAACTACAAGCAAAGGGCAATGAAAAAAGGAAAATGTAAGGAAATGTAAAGGACAAACAAAAATGAAAGTGAAAAAGGAAATGAAGAAGGAAAAGAACAGGAAGGAAAGGAAATGAGAAGAAAGGAAAGAAAAGGAAAAAGTGAGGGGGCGGTTAAATAAAGAAATAATGAAGTGTGTGGGAGAGGGACAGGCCAGGAAGGACAACCCCTGGAGGCGAGAGCTCAGCCTGGTACTGGGTTTGACTGACAGGCCAGAGTGCAGCGCAGGTCCAGACCTGCTCTGGCTCACACTCCAGCCAGAGTCGCCTGCCACCGAGGAGCGAGGGCCGCCCATCCGGTGAGGTGAGTCAGAACCTGTTAACGTGACTGGTGTCCCCAGCCTGACACCCCGGCACTCGCGCTCAGAGCCTCCCTCCAGCCCTGCCACTATTCCCCTTCCGCTCATCCACATCAAATCCTTTCAGACACAGATTTCAATTATTCACCCCATCCAAATAATGCCTTGTGACATGAATTATCCAGAGCTGTAATAATCCACTTAACTGGGAAAGAGCAGCTCATCAAAAAGAGAAAAGCAGAGGAAAAAAAGGGGGACTTGTCAAGCAGTTAGAAAGCCAAGAAGCCTTAATAATCGACATTTTTCCCCGCTGTTAAGGACACTGCTTTGAGCATGGCTAGATATCATTCATAGCGGAAAATCACATCACACAAAACCGCACAATACATAGCCTAATTGTCCAATGATAGCAAATGTGCCATAGATAATCCAAGAACTTCCTAGTTTAAGAGCAATAAAAGAAAGAGAGGAGTTCCGCTACTGAGGATGGGTGAGGATTACTCACATTCATACCCTGGCTGTTCGCAAAACTGCCTACTCGCAAATCACGTACTAATTGATGGTCAAATGTTTTCAGATGACATGCTGATTCACATTCTATCTATAGAGGGTTTGCACTTACATCACAATTTGGTCAGTTACCCAGATGCGTGGCCATATTGGAGATACTCGGATGTAAACAATAGCATGGATTGCATGGTTAATGTACTACTGAATACGTTGTTTTAATTTATGTCGTCTAAACCATGGGAAAAACGTGTGGAAGCTGCTAAATCATATAGAGAAGAACTTAGTAAGCAGGAAAAGGCGCAATATTTTGACAAACTGATTTTTTGAAAAAGATTTTTTTTTTTTTTTTGCCTTTGTTTTTGGCGTTTCTCCATTTTTCTGAATAGGACAGTGAAGATATGACAGAAAGCAAGTGGGAGAGAGAGTGGGGTAGGATCGGGAAAGATCCATGAGGCAAGATTCCAACTTGGGACACCTGAAGCACAACTGCACTATATGACTGAATGCCCACAAGGCTATCAGAGCTGATTTGACAAACTAAAGTTAATAGCAATACAAGCAACAAGATATTAGCCTAATATTTCTCCTACCTTACCAGAAATTATAAGAACTAACACAAAAGGCGATAAACACGCCTTTTATTCATCAGACAGGCTTTTTTTTTTTTTTTGTTGCACTCTTCTCCTTGATTTGTTATAACTTTTGTCAGTCTATAGTACTCCAAATGTTTTCCTGGTCCGACTGATTTGTACAGCCCAAAACGTGAAAATAACTGACAATAATCAGCAAAATATGCAAGTTTCGTTCAGTTCAGTGACCCTTTTACATTCAGTTCCACCAATATGGCCAATTGATGACGCACTGTGAAAACACTATGAAAAATCATGATCATACACTATGGTTCAAATGTTTGGCGTTGGTAAGATTTTTAATGTTTTTGAAAAAGTCTCTCACACTCATGTAATTAATACAGTAAAAATTGTAATATTGAGAAATATTATTACAATTTAAACGATAAAGGTTTTGTATTTTAATATATTTTAGAATGTAATTTATTCCTGTCATGGCAAAGCCAAATTTTTCGCAATTAGTTCAGTCTTAAGTGTCACATGATTCTTCTGAAATCATTGTAACATGCTGATTAAGTGCTCAATAAACATTTATCAATGTTGAAAACGTTGTGCTGCTTAATATTTTGTGAATATTGTGATTTTTCTTTATCCTTTTATTAATATAAAGTTTAAATAAACAGCATTTGTCTGAAGTAGAAATCTTCTACTGTCCCTTTTGATGAATTTAATGAGTCTTTTATATATCATCTCACTGAGCCCACTAAGAAAGTGGTAAAATCTCTGTAAAATAGTCACACCTGGGTTATCTGCTTCTACAAAGACAGCTTTATATTATAAAGGAAGCGATGACCAAAAAATATGTAAATAACGGTAAGAACTGTACAATTTTAGCCAACAATTCTGTTTTTTTCTGTTGCATTCTAAACATATGGTAAAACAAAAATGGCAATACAAACCAATGAAATTCAATCATTATTCAGTGTTTTAACCTGATTTTACTGCTATAAAATCCTTGTAGAGAATAACGCGTACTAGTTACTAAGTCTGACTCACAATCACTTACCAGCGCTTCTCTTGGAGCCGCCGCGTCTTCTCTGGCAGGAACAGCGTTCTGAAAAAAAGCAGGCTTGTGTTACAGCGCCATCTAGTGGAAACATTTATGACACGTGTGCTAGACTCTAAATGACAGCTCTAGCCAGTGAAAAGGCCATTTAACGTTATTCTCAGAGTGTAGACATCTTTTACATTCATAAGACCTTTTAATAATATTAATATAACAATAAAAAATTCCCCAACAGAAATGTACACTACCGTTCCTTTTTTTTTTTAAAGAAAATAAAATACTTTTTTCAGCAAGGATGTATAAAATGTATTAAGTGTTCTTTTAAATTTCATATTCATCTAGAAACACTGAAAAAAAAAAAAAAAAAAAAATTCCATAAAAAAGAAAGAAAGAAATTGAAATGCTGAAAAATTATATAAAAATATTGAAAATAAAAATATAATATAAAAAATATAAATATATAAATTGTAACAATACTTTCCAACATTATGTTTTATTGTATTTTTGGTTATATCAATGCAGCCTTGTAGCATAAATGACTTTTTTTCAAAAACAATAAAAATAAATATCTTACCAACCCCAACATTTTGAATGGTAGTTTACAAAGCCACATCATTTAAAAATGAACCACAATACAATAGCATCATCACAGAGCAAATAAAGGCTGAAATTATAGGATCTACTTGTAAGACATCTTTGATTAATTGTCTTAATGATAAAACTAATTTCCCTCTCCATGAGCCTAAAAGAGGTTAAACGCAAGTCTCACTAACCCTAACTGTCTATAAACTGTAATACAATTCTTGACAGAATGTTACTGCATTACTGATTCATGGCCATTCAATGCCATTAATACTCCTGGCCTTACCATCATTGTGTAATTGTGCCAGGCCTGGACTGGCTCTGTAGGCTTTGCTGTTTTGGTTCTGAACAGTGCATGATACTATTTGTTAGATCCACTTTAGAGCACTAAGTAAGCCTGCAATTTAATTTACCAATTAGCCATTCAGTGGACTCTTTTAAGCAAAATTGACTTACTGTAAATGTACTAGTCTAGTGTTGGGCTCAAGGACACAATAGTAACAGTTTATACATTGACATAAGATTCTTTTGTTCAACAAGGCTGCATTTATTTAATCAAAACCAGGGAAATATTACAATTGTTACTTATAATTATTACAATATTTTAATAACTAAACTAACTGTTCTCCATTTTAATACATGTTACGTTTTAATTTTTTATGTAATAGCAAAGCTATAATTTTAGTGTCTAGGCTACAACATCTGCTATGTACTTTTCAAAACCTGATTGTAACTAAAGGCATCTCAATACTCTCAAAAACAGGCCAAATATCAGCACACATAACTTCTTATCTTGAATGGTTTGCACTAACAAACCGTTAGTTTAGACTTTCTAAAGATAGCAAAAGATTTAGTATTTTGAAAATCAAAACTGTCGTTTTCACACTGGGCCAACAAACACTAACATGGTTGACAAACTGATCGCAACAAAACTCAGCAACCGTTGTTAACTCAACATACTTTCAAAAACCTAACTAAAAATGAGCATATCTTAAACAGTTGTTCATATATTTTCTATGCAGGTATTTATGACCAACTTATGTGTCCATAATAGTATTTAATAGAGAAAACTGTACATCATCATGCAAGATTCACAATTTAACCTTAAAGTGAAGACATTAAATTTGTTACAAGAACATTTAGTAAAAGACTGCAAGCCCAAATTGAAAAGTCTGTTATCATATGGAGTCTTGGAGAGAGAAAAAAAGGAAAAGACAGATTATTATCCCTTTAACTCATTGCTGACTTATATAGCACATTTTAAGCAGCAATAATTCAAAGTACTTTACATAATTTAAGGAAAAATATAAGTCAAATTTAACATTTTAGAAAGATGAGTAATGGAAAATAAGTAAGTAATAAGTAATAAAGTATAATTAATGGATTAAAGTATTATGAAAAATGAATAATCTAAAAATAAAAATGAAATGAATGAAATAATGTCACTTAAGATAATTTCTAAATATATTTTATTACATATTATTACGAAAATAAGCACACAGACTGAAACAAAGGTGAGACATGTTCTTAAAGTAGTTAGGTCAAGTATGCATTTAAAATAAATGCATATTCATTCTTTAATTTTTTAGCCATTATTGCTTTTTCAACTACTTTGCATCACGGCTGAATATAGTATAGAATTATCATATCTCTAATACACCTTTATTTTTCATAGATACAGGTTTGGAACAACATGAAGGTGGGTAAGATGATAACAGACTGTTCATTTTTGGATGAACTATCCCTTTAATTCGTTGCTGATACATTGTATACATGATGCATACATGTTGGCTGTAAACACAGATAAAACTGAGTTATTTAATGAGACAGATGAGCACATGGAGGGATGAATATGTCAAGTGTCATGTTTTCAGGGTCAACGACCCCTGACTGAACATTTCCAGATAATTGTCCATATAGCGCTTATTTTATTTCACAGAGCCTGATTCATTGATATATCTGCAGTGAAATCTCCTGTAGGCACTATTCTCTGTGGCCTGCACCTGTCACACACATCTGTCTAACTGCATGGGATGAGACAGTGAACAGGGCGCTAGCAAACCAGCTAAAACTTTTCCAAAACAACATGGGACAGCCAGATTATGAGCTTATCAATAATTAAAGCGTGACAAATTGCGCGTTTACAATGCATTTCCAAGGTTGAACAATCAAAATGCAAGTTGTTAGCTGGATGAATGTTATCATCTACCTGA
The DNA here is from genome assembly GCF_049309525.1 of Garra rufa. Classification (NCBI taxonomy): domain Eukaryota; kingdom Metazoa; phylum Chordata; class Actinopteri; order Cypriniformes; family Cyprinidae; genus Garra; species Garra rufa. The sequence continues at coordinate 27,469,386 of NC_133378.1, read as the reverse complement.
TTTTGGTGGTCAGGTTGGTCCGGGGATGCCATCTTCTCAGAGCTGTTAGCCAGAAGGCTAAGGACGCTAACCCTTCGCCGGTGCTCGATTACTTCAGTCTGAACTAGTGATACGAAGTTCGAGTCATTTGTATTGGTCGGTTCTTTTGAACTGTTCATTTCAAAGAACGATTTCAAGGGGATAAGAGTTCAGTCTGCTTTGTGAATCGGTTTAATTGATTCATTTAAAAGATTCGAATCAAATAAACGACTCGTTCACATCGCAAGGCCAACAAGCTGTTACAGACTCGATCAGCACATTTCAAAACACGGAAGCCGAAATGTTGCTTATTTAGTTTCAATTTGTGATAACGTTACATTGTCAGACAGTTAGTGACAATGTTACGTGTTATGTGAGTTATGATGTTTTAGACACAAAAATAACAGCCAAGAACAAAGTGTGAAGCTTTGAAGATACGAATTATGAACTTTGAACTTTTACACCATGGCAGAATTAAATGCGTGTAAAGTGTGTAACATTAGCCGAGAGAAGTATTATGGACTGGCGGTAACCTCTCTGGATCAGCTCAAAACAAAAGGTGGGTTTGAAAAAAACAGTGAAATAGATTATTTATATGGCACATTTTAAATAGTTTTACGTACAATAGGCATACTTTAATGTAAGAGAATATGTAAGAGTCAAGTTTTAAATAATTTTAGAACATAAATAAGAGATAAAATTATAAATAAAATCAACCAAATAATGTTTATGAATAAATAATTTTATATTTAGAAAAGAATGTTTAAAATATGACGTTTTCAGAATCTATTCAGTATTGTTGACTCTCTCTCTCTCGGTTTCTAAAAGTTAGCTGTTCAGCCTATGCTCTATTTGAAATTTGACACATTCTCTTCATCTCTGTCACCCACAGGTGCTGCGGCTCTAGGGTTCAGTTCCAGTGCATCAGTCTCAGTGGTGTTAGAAGATGATGGGACAATTGTAGAAGATGAGGCTTACTTTTTGTGTCTGCCAGCAAATACAAAATTCATGCTGTTGCGTGCCAACGAAATATGGATGCATTCTCATCACGGTGAATATAACCTATTCCAGAATGTTTCAGGATTTGTTCAGCACACTTACTAATCTAAACTGGTCTATTCTGTCTAGCTGATGGAGGGACAGCACAGCCTTGCAGAAAGTCTACTTATGTGGAGGTAGATGGACATGACGTTGTTGATGGGTTTGAATCTTGGCGCAGTTTGGCAGAGCAGCTCAGACAGGACATGGCCAGTCTTATCCTCATGTCCGAGGCGGATCTACAGGTCTGCGTGATTCTGGCTTGTTATTTTGGGATTTACAGTACTGTGCAAAAGTCCTAGTCTTAGTATTTTCACCAGCTAAAAATGGTTTCTATCTTTTGCTGTAGTGTCAGTAGGAAATATCAGACTAAATCCAGAAGAACTGTGGCAATGTCTTCAAGATGCTTAAAGAGACCTACCTACAAAGTTACAGTACTGTTGTAAAATGAGAATGCTGTCATAAATAGATTTCTTTATCAATTAATTTCTATTAACTAAATGAAATCAACATCCTTTGCGTTTAAAACAGCTTTTGCCCTAGGTACACTTGCGCATAGTTTTTCAGGTAGCTTTGCAGGTAAGTTTTTTGAAGCATCTTGGAGACGTTGCCACAGTTCTTCTGGATTTAGTCTGTCTCAGTTTGTTCTGTTTCTTCATGTCATTTAAGACAGACTGGATGATGATGAGATCAGATCTCTGTGTGGAGCACTGGCTTTTGTCAAACTCCTTGTGCAAACAAAAATCTCACTGGATTATTACAATTAATGGCAAAAAGAATGCAAACTGATATTTTCTACTGACACACTATAGCAAAAGATAGAAATAACTGACTTTAAACCATATTTTTGTTGGTGAAAATACTAGTGGCCTAAGACTTTTGCGCAGTACTGTGTATTTGACTGTTATAATTTACATGTATTGTAAAAAGTGTGTAAATAGCCATTGTTGTACTGTGGTTTTTAAAGAATCATTGTATAAATGCGTTTTTACAGAGTCTGATTGATATACGATGCTCAGATCTGGCTGCAGCCTTGGAATTTTCACAGCAGAAAACCCAAGTCTTACAAGACACGCTGCAGAGAATGCTGGACCGCAAGGAAGAAGAGAGACAGTCCAAAGAGTTACTGAGGCTCTATTTGAAAGCCATGGAGCGAGAAGGCACCTGGGACCCACAAGAAGAAAGTAGGAATATATTTCAGATACCAGCAATACAAGAAAAATCAAGTAAAGTCACAGGAAGTTATTTAAAGGAGTAGTTTTACCAAAAATGATTTCTTTCAATGTAACAAATTTTGTGAAATGTAAGATCATATCACTTGCTCATAAATGGATCCTCTTGAAATGAATAGGTGCCATGAGAATAAGAGTTCGAACGCAATCCACAATACTCCAGTCTATCAATTAATGTCTTGTGAAGCCAAAAGCTGCGTTTGTAAGAAACAAATTCACCATTTTAAAATCATTGTTTCTTTCTAGAACATGGGCCCAAAATCCACAATAAAGTTTCCGATCACGAGCTGACTGCCTGAATAAAGTGTGCGTTTGGCTTTGAAACATGCAGCTAAAACAGACTTGATAAACGGATTAAGCCATACAGTACTGTGCTTTAGTTCATTTGACAGATACTGTGCCAAAGCATAATGACCCAAAATACAACTTTAAAGACCTTTTATGTTAGAATAAGAAGTTTAAATATATTTTAAAAACTACACTTTTGCCCGGAAGACCTGTCTTTTTATATCATTATGTGACCACAATAATATCAAGACAGTTTTGCTATCGTGATACCAAGATATTGATACTACCGTTACATATCTACTTAATAATAGATCTGTTTATTACAAACATGCAGCTTTTTAATTCACAAGATGTTAATTGATGGACTGGAGTCATGTGATGTTACTTGTGATGTTTTTATCATTACTCACATTCTGACGGCACCCATTCACTGCAGAGGACCCATTGGTAAGCAAATTGTTATTTTTGGGTGAACGATTCATTCAGTGTTGCTTTGACTCTGCTTCCACTAGATGGCATCGCTGAGCCATTTGTAAATGTTGTACCAGTTCATGAAAGTTCATTTTATCAGTACTTGGTGGAATGAAGAAAAGTAGCAGCTTGGATGATCAACAGCTTATCTGTTGCTGTGACAGCCCTAATCTTTCCAGTGCTTTCAGGACGTTAACCACTGTCATTGCTGCAGGCGCTAGACTAGATGAGACAGATGGGGTACAGGTGGAGGCCGCAGCAGGGTTCAGCTCCACAACGCTAATGGTCCTGAAGGATAAAAAATACCCAGAGACCAGACTGTCCAATGAAGAACTTCAGGTATGACATCTCTTTTGTAAGATCTCCCATCATTTCTTAAGAATGGTGTAAAAACTAAGCGTATTATTATTATAGAGAATGGACATCAACATGAACAAGCTCATTCTATCTGCATAAAATGGCATTTCAGGGTGAAACAGTGTGTGTTTAACTGGAAAAAATAAGGCAGGACTTAATTTTATACATCAGGAATTGACTGGTTTGTGAAAAGTATGTTTCACAGGATTAATTTTGGTGTCATGTTGACTGAACTTTCAGTCATATATCAGTAGGGGTCACTCACTCTTTTCACACTCAAGCCACAGAAGTATAATCAATTTGTTATTCAGTTTGATACAATATTATAAACCCCAATAATATATTATATTATGTAATAAAAACTGGTACATTTTTGTGTTTGGTTATTTAAGATCATATAGTTTAGTATGGATTTTTTATGCAGATGGTGGCGGGGCATGGAGTGGAGGTCATGATGAAGGTGTTAGGCTGGGACAATAAAAGGACATCAGAGCTAGTTCAGGCATGTGAAAGTGAGCTCAGTAAACGCCTACAGCAAGTTCAAGCCCTGCAATCCCTCAGTGCTCAAAATCAGTCAACTTCACAACCACACACTGAGAGAGAGACCCGAGCCAAACGTCGCAAAACGCACAAACACTGACAGACCTTTGCTCTATATTTTTGGACTGCTTCATAACACTCCATGTAAAAAGAAAAACAAATTCAGACAGTGTTTTTCTAGTTTTTGGAAAGTGATTATTTTGATGTTAGTGTGTTACGGAAATGCCAAAGCATAATAAATGTCATGTTTTTAAGCAAAGAAAACATACAGACTGTGGCTCATTTTTGATTTATAAAATTGAGTGTTTCTTGTCTGTTGCTTATAAAGTTGACCCATCATTCAGGGTATCGTTTAGTGATAACAATCCTATACATGTCATTTACAAGTTAATCAGTAGGCAATTTGACTAAAAAAGTAATTTCATTTCACAGTAACAATATATATCACAATATAGTTATTTTTGCTTTGTACACTGCATATTATTCACTGCCTGGATACAATATACAGTTAAAGTCAACAGTTTACATACATCAAAATGTTAATTATTTTAAAATAAGAGGCATCATACAAAATGCATGTTATTTTTTATTTAGCACTGACCTGCATATAATATTTTACATGAAAGACATTTACATTTAAGTCCACAATAGAAAACAATAGTTGAATTTATATAAATGCCCCCATTCAAAAGTTTACATAAGCTTGATCCTTAATACCGTGTTGTTACCCGAATGATCCACAGCAGTTTTTTTGTGATAGTTGTTCATGAGTCCCTTGTCTGTCCTGAAAAGTTAAACTGCTGTTCTTCAGAAAAAAAATCCCACAAATTCTGTGTTTTTTCAGTATCAACCCTTTAGAACAATGACTGTATGATTTTGAAATCCATTTTCTCACACTGAGGACAACTGAGGGACTCATATGCAACTATTACAGAAGGTTCAAACACTCACTGATGCTCCAGAAGGAAATAAAATGCACTACGAGCCGGGGTGTAAACTTTTGAACAGAATGAAGATGTGTACATATTTCTTAATTAGTCTAAATATCATATATATATATATATATATATATATATATATATATATATATATTTAGTATTCCCCTTCAGAAGATACAGAAGATACTCACATGTTTCCCAGAAGACAAAATAAGTGAAATTTACCCTGACCTTTCAAATTCAAAAAGTTTATGCATTGTTTATGCATTGTGCTTCTTTGTGAAGCATCAGTGAGCATATGAACCTTCTGTAATAATTGCATATGAGTCCCTCAGTTGTCCTTAGTGTGAAAAAATGGTTCTCAAAATCATACAGTCATTGTTGGAAAGAGTTCAAATACACAAAAATGCTGAAAGTCCAAAGAATTTGTGGGATCTGAAGGATTTTTCTGAAGAACAGTAGACCGTTTAACTGTTTAGGACAAACAAGAGACTCATGAACAACTATCAAAAAAAACAAAAAAAAAACAGGTGTGGATCATTCAGGTAACAACACAGTATTAAGAATCATGAACAGGGTCATGTTTATAAATTTAACTATTGTTTTCTCTTGTGGACTATTGTAAATGTCTTTTATGTGAAATATCTTATTCAGGTCAGTACTAAATAAAAAAAATTACATGCATTTTGTATGATCCCCTTTGTTTTGGTACAATAATTAACATTTTGCAGATTCTGCAAGGTGTATGTAAACTTTTGACTTCAACTGTAGGCCTACTGTTACACGTGTTTTCTTTCTTTCTTTCTTTCTTTCTTTCTTTCTTTCTTTCTTTCTTTCTTTCTTTAACTTAAGACCTAAATTACTGTGTTTATGAGGATACTTGCAAAGACAAGCATTTTGACAGATGGAAGTGTGTGTATTTAACCATTCAAAGCTTATAAAGCGGCAAAAAAATACCTCGGTTAAATACTCCCGCGCTCTATGAACACCGTCTTAACGTGCGCGCACCTCTCTCAAAGTGCTCAGAAACTATCTCTGAGACAGTGCGCGCAGTTAGCGAAATGATGCCGCGTTCCAGACAACCCGTAACCCGTGTTTTTCCGACCTTCTACCAGTGACGTAACATAGCCCGTGAAACAACAAAGTCAGCCCTAATGGGTGCGGTGTTTATGCAAGTGGCACAGGGTGGAAAAATAGAGCTTAGGACAATATAACGTTGCAATCAAATTAATAATAATATAAAAATAATAATAATTCATAAATGTGCCCAGGCAGTTTGGCGTGACTTGCCTGGAACGCTACAAAGTCGTGAGTAGTGGTTTGAAGTGGTGATTTACCAGTTAAAAAACCTGCCTGGAACGCAGCATGAGTTCTATGTTGCTGCTAAATTGCATTTCAACGGCTCAAACCTGTTTTTAAACCACAATGCTTAAATACGCGCAGAAGTTTTCATGAGCACGTAGCACATCAACAACCATAGCGACGATAGTCCAAATTCTACCAGTTGACAGATTTCTACCGGTTAATCGTGTCTACCGGTATATCGCCCACCCCTCCTACTAGGTAAACATTTTAGAGGAACGTTATTGTTATAATACAGTATTTCAAAAGGGAGGTAAAATATTCATTAATGATTGTACCAAATACTTGTAATTTATCCTGGCAGGTAAGACATTTTAATAGCATTTAATGCTGCTTTATGATATTGCTCAGGGAAGGAATGTATTACCGTGGTATTGCAAGTTTCACTAAATGTGTCAAATTGGAAATGTTAGCAATTTAGCCCATGGGGTGCACTTTTTGAAACGTCGAATGATATAAAATAATATTTTTGGACTAATGAAAAGATTTTGACATTTAATTTTGGTCATTAATATAAATCGAGTTATATAATGAATGGAAAAAGCATTTCAGCTTGTCAGGGAGCATTGAGAATGACAATGTATGTAGATACAATTTCCATATGCTGATAAACTAATGAAGAGACCTGCTCGTCTGTTCCGTCTTGTTAAAACAATCTATTTCCGTACGGATGTAGTTCTACCTTACATTGTAATGAGCATGTGTAGGCTTTGATTGCTGTTGGGCGGGTTAGCGAAGCCAGTCTTAGTGCTGCTTTGTGGCTGTGATGTACTATTGATTTGAATTGTTGAATTCTGACCATTGTTAGTCTATACGCCAATGAACAGGACGTAGAGATGTTCCTGAGGAATTCATTAGACTGGTATTACATGTGCAGTCCCCAACTGAACTTTTCTAATAATGGGCTTCCTGTCTTGAAACCCTTAAGAGAAAATTTGACTCATTTTTACTCAGTATTGCAACAGTCTTGTCTTTATTCTGATCATTTTATCTTAGATTTTTAACAAGCTCACTTTCGGTGTGAAGTAATTATAAGAGTAAGTCTGTTGTTCTTGATTATGTGCGGGTGAAGTATGAGGAAATAAGCAGCAAGCTGTCTGTGATTGTTGGTATAATGTCAGTGTGCCGGATCAATGCGTGACACTGCGACCACCCTGTCCTCACATCACTGAGCTCTGACCACCAGAAGCAAGCAAATCAACTGTGAATTATGTACTCTCTACCAGACAAGCGTGACCACAGCTTCAACCGGGGTCTGCTGTTGCATGATGGATTGGCTGTGTCATGCAGGGCAAAACCACAGTGCATTGATCATTCACTGACTCCTGGTAGCATACTGAGATCAACAGGTTGAAGAATACGTCTAAAAAAAGAAATAATAAATGAGATTACAGAATGACTTGTAAAATATATATTTAACCCTACTTTATTAAAGCCTAATGTATCAGATTTGATACATGAATTTCTAAGGCATTTAAATAGGCTTTAATCATTTATTTTTATGATTTAAGTAAACATAATATTTTTTGTTATATCATAATTAATACTTCAAGATGAACATTTACTGGGTTGATGGCACTTAGGTTTACATGATTATCCATACATCATTTTTCTTTTTGGAAATTCATGTTAAAATGTATCAAATATGATAGAACAAGCTTTCAAGGAATATTTATTTGGCTCGCAGTCATCATTGCACTTAACTGCATTATTTTTTTCCCCAACAGTTAAAACTACAGAGCTTTCATTAAATATCTTACTAAGACATATTATTGGGACAAATAATATTTATATGCATTCTGTGTACAATAAGTCATTAATTTACGTTACAAGCTATCAAAATTTCAGCTTATTTTGGGCATACGAAGATTACAAAACTGTGGCAAATTGCCACAAAGTTTAGGACAGAGTTTAGTTTAGTGTAAGCTACATTTTCATTATATCATGCCAATATGGACCTGGTGTATAAAATATAATACAATAGATTTTATTTGATATTTTGTCTTTTGTCTTCAATGGTTCAATAAACAAGTTTTTTTGTGATTACAGTTTAATATGTCAGGCTTTATGGGGCCATATATTTTTTATTTAGCTTCATGAGCAAGAGTATTTTCACGAAGTATTTTTGAATAAATCGGTTGAATGAATGAATGAACACTGATATTCTCTTTTGCCTTTTTTTATTGCATTTTAATTTTATTGCATGTCAAGTCAAAATCATCACTTACAGGATTAGTTCACTCCAGAATATATATTTCCCTATAATTTAATCCAAGATGTCTTTCTTTCTTAAATTGAAAAGTAATTAAGGTTTCTGAGGAAAACATTCCAGGATTTTTATCCATAGAGTGGACTTCAATGGGGATCAGCGGGTTCAAGGTCCATATTGCAGTTTCGGTGGAGCTTCAAAGGGCCCTACATGATCCCAGCTGTAAAATAAGGTTCATGTGTAGGTGAAACGATTGGTCATTTTCTAAAAAAATAAATAAATAAATACTAATTTATATACTTTTTAACCACAAATTCTCATCCTTCACTAGCACTTGTACCAACCCAGTGTTTACAAAGTGAACGTGCAAAGAAAGTCAAACACCCTTTTCAAAAAAAGGTAAAACAACAACGGGCGATTTTGAAGTTGTACCCTACTTTTTTGAATCAGAGTACAGAGACAAAGAACTAACCAAAGAAGTAACCATCGCAGAGCTAGTGCAAGATGAACATTTGTGATAAAAAAAAAAAAGTATATGAATTTAATTTTTTTTTTTTTTTTTTAGAAAATGGTAGATAAGTGCAGTGTTCCTCAGCTGGGATCGTCTAGAGCCCTTTGAAGCTGCATTTAAACTGCAATTTTGACCTTCAACCTACTGATCCCATTGAAGTCAACTATATGTAGAAAAATCCTGGAATGTTTTCCTCAATAACCTTAATTTCTTTTCAACAGAAGAAAGAAATTAACATCTTGGATGACATGGGGGTGAGTAAACTATCATTAATATGTAGGGTTTAGAGCAATATTAACAGTGATGCTTGTCTTTAACCACCGTTTTTTTTGTTTAGTTAGGATACATGATGGCATGTGATGTTGCTCTGAATGCATGTGGCACTGGCGGTAAACTTTGAGTTGTTTATTTATTCATGCTTCAAGTTCGTGTGATAGGACACAGGTTTAAGTAGGCTTGAGAATGATTAGAACTCCACTGGGCCAAAATAGCACTGGAGAGGTAATTACATGGGGCTGGAGAGACCCTACAGTCCCCGTTGACAGAAGACAACAAGAGTAACTCAGATGCATAATGCATAAGAACCTAATGACTGTAAATCATGATGCCTGTGCTTACTTGACTTTTAAACAAACACCTCTGCATTAACACCAGCTTTATGAAAATGAAACAAGCAACTCTGGATTATGCCATTTTCATTATTTCATTCGTCCACTAAAGAAAACAGTTATGAATCAATAAAATAATTCACAGTATAGCACACCCTCTGTTCTCTTTATGTTCTTTTAGAAAACCAAATAAACCCTGAAATCAAAATAAAGTTTTTGGGCTTTTAGTATGAATATATTAGCCTTAAGGTTATATATATAAATTGACACATACAAATTAAAAGATTAAAAATTGTGTGCCTCTTGTTTAGTTTATTCATATAGCACATTTAAGTGCAAGTGCCAGCCAAAATGCTGCACAAAAAAGATTTATAAAACAGAAAAAATTGTCTATGACTGAGATGTCACATGCAAAGTATGTAAAAGTAATTAAAGATAATTTGGTCAATAATAAATTCCTATCAAATCAAAGTCAAACGTTTCAACACTGTTCAACTGTTCTCAGACATGATTTTTTCAATCCACGAAAGATAATTGCTCACTTTAGTATAAACTCCATTATACTCAGGCTGGGCGCAGCCGTGACCCCATGACACAATACCGCCTATGAACCAGCTCTTACTCTGTGTGTCCATAAATGCAAAGGGCCCTCCACTGTCCCCCTGGCAGGAGTCTTTTCCCCCGTCAGCGACCCCAGCACATATCATGTTCTCTGTCACAACTAGTTTCCCTTTATCTGTCACTGTGGAGTCATATTTAGCCTTACATGCCTCAAAATCAGTGACGGGTAAATGTGCGTACTGGAGAATTCTGGAATGCATCGTAGGTTTGTGTACATTTGACACACCCCATCCAGACACCTTCCCGACGTCATTAGTCTTCAAAACAAACCGCTCTTCCCTCCCAGGCAAACACACAGGCATGACGGCTTTACTGACAGGTACCTTATACTCCAGTTTGATTAGGGCAATGTCATGGTTGAAGTTAACATTATCGTGATGGTACTGAGGGTGAATGAAGACTTTCTCTGGAACGCCAACTACTGCCTCATTGTCATTCTGTTTGACTATGCCCATCTTCAGCTGCAGGTTGGAAGAATCGTAGCTTTTCAGAACATGAGCAGCAGTGAGGACCCAGTTGTCGGAAAGAAGAGAAGCGCCACCGATGAACCGCTGGCCTGTTCGTATCATGACCTGCCAGGGAATTTCATTCTTTTCGACAGTCTCCCCACCAATCACCTTGGAAAGCTTGAGCTCAGGCTGGCCACAAACTGAAACACAGCAGACATCAGATCAGCGTTCTTTTTTCTTTTTTTGTGGTCTCTCATATGACACTAAAAATCGAACATAGGTATGACACTGATATAAACTACAAGGGAAAAATTTGGACCACCCTGTGAAGCCGACAAACCAATGGTTGTGAACTTTTTTGATAACAATTTTATGTTGTCCATGCTTTACTAAATTTTTACATATATTTATACTCACATTTCCACTCAATAAAATTTTTTAGAGCTGGGCATAGCTACAAAAATGCATATTTATTCTAAAAATGCTCATGGAATTGAGCTGTTGATCATTTACATGACTTTTCCAGGTCTAGAAATCACACTTTACAATAAGCCTTCCTCATTAATCCTGGTTCTTCTATTTAGCTGTTTTATGGTACTTTATGCTATCTATGCAGGGTCAGGAAGCTTGTAGATTTCATCAAAAATATCTTCATTACGGTTCCGAAGATGAACATAGGTCTTTTGTGGTTGGAACGACATGAGGGTGAGTAGGGGAGCGCAGGGCACAACCTAACACTTTTTGAATTTCGCGGTTTATGTAAATCCACGTGGGGTTCAGAGTACAATTTTTATCCACATTATTTTCACACTTGTCTAGTACTAATATATCGCTTTGTTTCATATTTACAGTGTATACGTTTTTCGTTATTTACCTCAAAAGAAAGGAAGTGAAACGTGGACAACATGCCCCGTAGGTGGGGTACATTGTAACATCTGAGGGGCACGTTGTAACACGACCATATGACAGCTTAAAATGTTATCTGATCGAATGAAAAAATATACACAACAAACTAAAATATTTTGTCAATAAAATACACGTGTTAACTTTTTCAAATAAAGATTATTTTATTTTTTTTTTAATAAAAATTATCTAATTTTGGAGTTTGACAATGAACACATCGCAACCATGCTTAGAAACGGCCCTGATCGCAACACACAGCTGTACAGTAGTTCAAAACAATGTAGACAAACAGATGAAACACATTTAGACATTCAGAAAAACACTCCCCTCCCTCCACACACAGCTCTCATAGAACACCACACACATAAACCAGCCAAAATACTTTACATTTCTTGAAATAATAACTTCTGAACATTAAACATTGACTGTCAGCCTTTATTCACCTGTTTCTTGTGGTTTCTTATCAAAATCCTTAGAAGTAAGTAGTGTAAATTGCATTGCTAACGTCATAGAATAGCATAGTTTAATAACAGCGGGGCATATTGTAACACAGTGGTACAACGTTCCCCATCTGCGCGACTGGAGATTAAAACTGGTTAGTGTCTTCTGCTGGTTTGCTAAGCATTAATAAACTATCTAAACTGATAAATAACAAGTTGGAGATTAAAATAATAGCAGATTTGTCTAATTTTAAATGAATACTAAAAACTGAAATGAAAAAATTACTTCAGCCAGAAATGTACTTTTACTATGGTAAAATAAATATTCAGCGATATCGTCAAAAGGCTTTTGAATTTTGGCGCTCTTTTTTCTATGCATAGTTTTGCTATGGCAACTAGTAAATACAGTAAATTTGGTTATGCTAGCATGTGTGGAAATAGTTAAACCACGTGTGTTACAATTAACCCCGGTTAGTTTGTGCCCCGCTCTAGCCTAATTAATTACAGAATTTTCATTTTTGCCTGAACAGTCAAATGTGTCCATGCTTTTAATGGTAATGTATAATAAAATTTGGTAGTGTAAATAAAACTGATAAACCATATGAATTAAACTTACTAGGTGAGCAAATTTGGAGTATTTTTCCACCCAGGGCATCTCTCCAGTAGCCGTCATGTGAGCAGGTATAGACTCCTAATTTCAGAGAGAACAAGATTCCTCCACATTGTAAACCTCCAGTAATGATTAATTTGTAGTATGTGTTGATATTCAAATACTTTACTATATTGTGACATTTGTCCCTTACCGTTTGATCCAGCCTTCATTGTGTAGAATTTTTCGCAAGAATACTTAACCACAGATTTATATGTGGTTGTGGTGAATTTCACAGTTGCATTACACACTTCTGCAGGATCTCCACAATCAACAACTACAAAAGAGGGATATTTGATCATTGACACAGTTTGTACATACTACGAATGACAATGTTGGTGAAACCGAAGCATATCCATATTTTTAAGTTGAATGTCTGGCTCTGCGCATTTGAACACTTTTTACCTTGTACACTAAAAGATTTTGGAGGTCAAATCTTGTTTTATGCTGATCGTTGCATTGAAAACGTTCAGCTGGTTTAACTTAAAGACATTTAGTTCACATAACTTAATTGAGCAACTGAGAATTTGCAATGTAGCAAGTCAACTTAAAATTTTTAATTTTGACCACTACTTTCAGTCCTATGCCTATGGAAGCCCGTTTCTGCCACTGCATAGAAAAAATAGAAAAATATAATTGCGATTATATTGTGATGTAAACTTGCAAGTCTGACTTGCGATTATATTGTGATATAAACTCACAACTCTGACTTTTTTTCTCAGAAATGTGAGATATGAACTCACAATTGCATGTTATAAAGTCAGAATTGTGAGATATTACCTAGCAATTCTGAGAAATAAAGTCGCAATTTAGAAAAATAAAGTCAGATTTGTGACTTTTTTCTCACAATTGCGAGTTTGTATCTCGCAATTCAGACTTTTCTCTCACAAGTGGGAGTTTATATCTAACAATTCTGAGAAGTCGGGTCGAGTTGTAAGTCCAATTTTTGAGGGTAAAAGACTGATATGTTCTCAGAATTGCAAGTTTGTATCTCACAATTCTGACATAACTTGCAATTGCATGTTATAAAGTCATAATTGCAAGACCTAAACTTGCAATTCTAAGAAAAAAGTTACAATTGTCAGTTTATATCTTGCAATTCTCACTTTTTTCTCAGAATTCTGCCTTTATTTCTCAGCATAGCAAATTTTTGTCTCAATTCTGAGAAAAAAAGACAGAATTGCAAGATGTAAACTTGCAACTGCGAGAAAAAAGTCAGAATTTTAAGATAAACTCGCAATTCTGAGAAAAAAGTCAGAATTGAGTACATCTCGCAATTCTGACTTTATTTCTCAGAATTGTGACTTTTTTCTCAGCATACCAAATTTTGTCTCAATTTTGAGAAAAAAGACAGAATTGCAAGATGTGAACTTAAAAGTCAGAATTTTGAGGTAAACTCCCAATTCTGAGAAAAAAAGTCAGAATTATGAGTATATATCTTGCAATTCGGACTTTATTTCTCAGAATTCTGAGAAAAAAAGAATTGTGAGATAAAACGTTTTGTTTTTGATTTAGTGGTGGAAATAAGCTTCCATATAAACCTGCTGTTTTTGCATGCTCCTGTATTTTTGATCAATATTTAATCATCATTGTTTAAACATACTTTTCCCTACTAAAAAAAATTAAAGTGTTAAAATGTTCTTAGAATAAAATACATTTATTTGACATACAAATTAAAATATATATATTTCAGAGATTATCTCAAAGTAATCCACACCTTAAAAAAATAAATAAATAAAAAACTTTGCCACTGAGATAAGAAAAATGTATTTCTGTAATAACAAGTCACACAATTTTACTTCTGAAATATTCTGAAGTAAGCTTTAATCACTCAATTTACCAAGTGCATTTATTGTTGTTTTGTTCATGAAACACTGCAAATCCTAAATGTATCAAAAATATGCTTTTTTCTTATAACTGTCATCACCATTTCATCAGAGTTTGCAGTAAGAATTTCACTCACTTCAGCTTGAAATAACACCTCAGGTTTTAAAACGTACCTCCTCTTTGGTACGTAAGTAGAACCCCATTGACGATTATACACACTTCACGCTTATCTGGGATCCTTTTACAACTTACTGTTGCAGAGAGGCATCGGCCCATTCCAAAATCCACCCTTCAGGCATGTGGCTTGATAAAAGGGCAAAGTTTCCTCCCCCTAAAGACGCAAAAAGTCACTTTTAAGTCCATAAATAGCATACCAAGCTCCTTTTCTTAAATCTTAGAGAAAGTAAAAGGTTACCAGAGTTAATTCATAGCCCAGATCACACGTGACACTGAAAGTGTCCGTCATGATGTACCGAGACTGCTGGGGCTGAATACGTCCGTGTTGAGGAGCCACAGGGTTCGGGCATGGCTGCGCTATGAGAGCAGGGAACAGTGAGCACTGGTAATAAAAACATAGATGCTGGAAAACAGGCCGTTAACTTGTCATTTAAATGTGATTTCTAATGCATCACGTTCAGACAGCCATCAGATCTAGCTTTCACACTATTTATCATTTTATACTATTTTTTTGCTCAACACTGTGCTTCAAAGAAGTAGGCGGGTGGCTGTGTAATGTAATGTGAAATGTAGTTTTTCTTAGTTTTTACTTCTAAAACACAACAGAAAAGGGTAGTAAAGTACCTGTGCTGGTGTACTTGATCTTCCAGCCTTTGTTTTTCCCCGAGTGGTCTGAGCGGAAGGTCACGTGCACTTTGTGAGTCCCCGTCTCTATTTTTCTTGGTGGGGTTTTGCCGCAAAATGGGCCGTATTCCCTTCCACCTGCGGTGATCTTAAACAAAACAGTTTAAATTGTCAGTGTATACAAATGGCAACAGATAAACAAGTCTCTTGGGAGGTGGGAGGGTGAGGAGAAATAATAGGCAGTTGTGGAGGGCATGAGAGAGCATACATTATGTATTCAACAGCCTTCAGGTCAGTGATTAGTGGAGTAGTTTGTCGCTTAACACCAGTGCTCAGAAGACCAAAAGGCAGTGAAGGGGGGGAAAAAGCTGAACTAAAAGACCACTGCTTTAACAAGCTGTTAAACGCCATAAAATGGGATTGGTTTTAGTCATTAAAATCAAATGAGCTTTGATGCAGAGTATAAAAATCAGTGCTGAAAGTAAACACTCTTAAGCACTTATCATGCTTACTTTCATGGAGAGCTAATCTTATGTGTGTAAACACTCTAAAATCAATCTTTTTTAACACATAACAAGGACACTAGAAGGCATATTATATCTCTCTTCAAACAGTACTTGTACTATAAACAATCTTCCTGAAGCTATAGTATATAGCTCAGTATAGTGCAACAATATACGACTGTGGGGATTCTGTAAACCATGTAAAATATTTTATTGTTAAAATTATTGCAATATTGTATTATTTATTGCCTGTACTACTTCTTTTTTGTAGTTAATCTGCACTTTATCATTATATTTAGCAAATATTAAATATCCATGAGTGCTACATAAAAGAAGATATTTTTGAGGGGGGGGGGGGATAAAATAAAAATAAATGCAAGTAAATAATATAAAATAAAATTTCAAAATACAATAAAATAAAATACAAAAAAAAGTCAGAAAGTCGGCAGCGAAAACTGTCTTCTATATATACCGGTTGTTTTTGCATACGTCTTTCCAAACATGTTTGACTTACTTTCTTCTGTTCTACATAAAAGAAGATATTTTTGGGGGGGAAATAAAATGAAATAAAAATAAATAAATACAATAAAATAAAATAAAAAAGGAAATACAATTCTGAAGAAAAAATGTCAGAATTGTGAGTTCATATCTTTGCAATTCTGACTTTATTTCTCAGAATTGAGACATAAACCTGCAATTTTTAGAAATAAAGTCAGAACTGCAAGATGTACAGTAAACTTGCAATTGCAAGAAAAAAGTCCGAATTTTGGGATAAAAAGTAACTTATTATTTATTGTTTTATTTTATTTCGTCGTGGAAAATGGCTTCTATACCTGTTGTTGTTTCTAAATAAAATAATATAAAATAAAAAATACTAATAAAATACAATTAAAAAAAATTCTGAGAAAAAAAAGTCAGAATTGCGAGTTTATATGTTGCAATTCTAACTTGTTTGTTTCAATACTGAGAAAAAAAAGACAGAATTGCAAGATGTGAACTTAAACTGTGAGAAAAAAAAGTCAGGATTGTGAGATAAAAAGTCACAATTAACTTTTCTTTTTTTTTTTTATTCAGTGGTGGAAACAGGTATAATACCTGTTGTTTTTGCATACATCTTTCCAAACATGTTTGACTTACTTTCTTCCATGCTACATAAAAGAAGATATTGGGGGGGGGGGGATAAAATAAAATAAAAATAAATAAATAAAATAAAATATTACAAATAAAATACAATAAACAAAAATTCTGAGGAAAAAGAAAGGTCAGAGTTGTGAGTTTATATCTTGCATTTCTGACTTTATTTCTCAGAATTATGAGTTTATGTTTATGAGAAAAAAAGGTTTGTGAGAAAAAAAGTCACAATTAGCTTTATTTTTTTATTCAGGCTTTTAATAAACACCTGTTGTTTTTTGCATACTCCTGTATTTTTATCAGTATTTAATCATCATTGTTTAAACACCTTTTTTCCTGCTAAAAAAAGTGTTTTGTTTCCTATAAAGTAAAAAACATCACAGGTAAACCATAATTACGACAACTCAAAAAAATAGTCAAATTGATCTGCAATTAGTCTAGTAATTTGACTAGTAAAAAACAGTCAAATTGACCTGCAACATAATATAGGGATAGTTCACCCAAATTCTGTCAATCATGTCTTTCCAAACATGGTTGACTTACTTTCTTCCATGCTACATAAAAGAAAATATTTTTTTTGGAAATAAAATGAAGATAAATGGGTTTCGGTGTTGTTTTGGACCCTAAAGACTTCTAAACATTTTCCAAAATATCTTTTTATGCATTCTGCAGAAAAAAGAAAGTCAAAGTCATTTGTCATTTTGGGGTAAACTGTTCCATACGTGTGTCTTTAAATTCTTGTCATAAAGCTGGACTAACTCTATCTTATCAGACATAGATATATAGAGTTCCCAAAGGACACCATTCAAGTGACTCACACATCTGTACACACACATACTTTTACTATTATGGCTGTTGTTTTAGGTTTGACCTACCCTCCTAGCTGGAGTGCTGTCAGTGCTTGCTGATTGTGAAATAACCAACCTTGAGGATGTCATAAGGGCAGAGGATTTCAGGATGAGTCTCCACATCAAATAGGTCCAGGAAATCGAGGGTCACTTGGAAGCCTTCCATCAAACTGATAGTGTAATCACACTGGCTCATCTTGGGGTAAACACCTGGGTACTCTGGACTGCTCAGTTCTCCTGACCTCCCCCGAAACACCTGCCCACTACACTCAGCTACAGTGGAAAAAATGCATTTTCACACCCACTGGGAATTGTCAGAAGCACACACACATACGTTTAACAGACAACTATCCATGCCACATTTAACACTGAGAGCCGCAGGAAATTGCAACATTGATTCAGGATGCTCAGGAGTAAATAAACCTTTCAACCTGTAAAATGGCCAGAGAAAGGGCTTTCGGTCACTACTTTACTTTTAGAGTGACATTTATGAAGGATTACAAACATAATGTGTGATAATTAGATACTTTGGAAAATAGACCTGACCTGAATAAGATATTTCACATAATTTATTCCTGTGATTCAAAGCTGAAGTTCAGCATCATTTACATATAGTCCACAAGAGATAATAATAGTTGAATTTATAAAACATTAACCTGTTTAAAAGTTTACATACATTTGATTCTTAATACCGTGTCATTACCTGAATTCACAGCTGTGTTTTTTATTTATTGATAGTTGTTCATGAGTATCCTGTTTGTCCTAAACAGTTAAACTGCCCTCTGTTCTTCAGAAAAATCCTTCAGGTCTGGCAAATGGTTTGTGACTGTATGATTTTGAGATCCATCTTTTCACCATAAGAACAACTGAGGGACTCATATGCAACTATTAAAAAAGGTTCAAACCTTTGAATTTGAAGGTCAGGGTAAATTTAACTTAGTTTGTCTTCTGGGAAACATGTACATATCTTCTATAGCTTCTGAAGGGCAGTAAATAGAAAAAATAAGCAAAATAAGAAAAATGTACACATCTTCATTCTGTTCAAAAGTTTACACCCCTGGCTCTTATTGCATTGTTCTTTCTTCTGGAGCATCAGTGAATGAACCTTCTGTAATAGTTGCATATGAGTCCCTTAGTTGTCCTCAGTGTGAAAAGATGGATCTCAAAATCATACAGTCATTGTTGGAAAGGGTTCAAATACACAAAAATGCTGAAAAACCAAAAAAATTGTGGGACCTGAAGGATTTTTCTGAAGAACAGCGGGCAGTTTAACTGTCCAGGGACAAACGAAAGACTTATGAACAACTATCACTAAAAAAAAAAAAAAAAAACAGGTGTGGATCATTTAGGTAACAATACAGTTTTAAGGATCAAGTGTATGTAAACTTTTGAACAAGGTCATTTTTTTTTTAATCCAACTATTATTTTCTCTTGTGGACTATATGTAAACATCTTTTATGTGAAATATCTTATTCAGGTTAGTACTAAATAAAAAACAACATGCAATTTGTATGATTCCTCTTATTTTGGTAAAATAATGAACATTTTTGCAGATTCTGCAAGATGTATGTAAACTTTTGACTTCAACTGTACATATTCAATCGTTTATTTAGTTTATTTGTGAGCACAGCACTTCAATAAATATGTGAATAGTTCACCCCAAATTGAAAATGTACATAAAATGTACAAAATGTACTGTACAGAGCACAGTACTTCAATAAATAAGTGACTCTGGACCACAAAACCAGTCATAAATGTAAATTTGTCGAAATTGAAATTCTTGCGTCATCTGAAAGCTGAGTATATAAGCTTTCAATTAATATATTGTTTGTTAAAATAGGACAATGTTTGTCTGAGATACAACTATTTGAAAACCTGGAATCTGAGGGTGCAAAAAAATCGAAATATTGAGAAAATCGCCTTAAAAGTTGTCCAAATGAAGTTCTTAGCAATGCATATTAGTAATCAAAAATCAAGTTTTTATATATTTATGGTAGAAAATTTACAAAATATCTTCCATGATCTTTACTTAATATGCTAATGATTTTTGGCATATAAGAAAAATCGATAATTTTGACCCATACAATGTATTTTTGGCTATTGCTACAAATATACCCGTGCTACTTACGACTGGTTTTGGGGTCAAGGGTCACATATGTGAATAGTTCACCCCAAAATGAAAATGCCATCATCAAAATCAAGTTGCTGCAAACCCATTTGACTGACTTTCTTTCATGGAACACAAAAGAAGAAATTTTAAAATGTTTCTCGTTTGCACTCGTTGCTTCTTGTTTGCTCCAAAGCAACTTACAGGGAAAAATACTGGATTCAAGGTACATGTTTAATTAGTTCATGTTTGCACTAGGAATTGAATCCATGACCTTTGTGTTGCTATACTGCTATAAGCTACAGGAAGGCTTTAAATGACGCAAAGGTAAAATAAATGTTTCAAAATACCACTTTATTATAAAAGAAACATTTACTAAAACACTATTATTCATGAAAACTCTTGACATACACCTAGGCAAATTCATGAAAGAAGCAGCGATGGCTGATTCAGGAACAAATCGATCTTTTGAGTTAAATCTTTTAAACAAATCAGTTGATTCAGTTTGAATGACACATTCATGAATTGGCTCACTGATTTAGTGATCCAGTAGTAGCAGTTCTTGAGTTCTGTTTCTCACACAAAGCTTTTAAATGGCTTCAGAAGACTTGGAATATCGCATAAATGACATTTAGATCAAATGTATCCTTTTGTGTTCAACCAAATAGAGAAAGTCATACCGGATTGGAACACTGACGTTGAGTAAATGACAGGATTTTTATTTTTGGCCAAACTATTAATTTAATAAATGAACCCCAACAAGTTCATATCAGTGTTGTTTTCGTCAACGATGACGATGACGAAATCATTTCGTTGACGCCACTTTTTTCATGACGATAACGAGACGATGACGAGATAAAAATGGCTCGTTGATGACTAAAACATGACGAGACGTGTGTGAGTTTTCGTTGACGAGATGAGAATAGACGAAAATGTTAGTGGGTGGTCCGTCAGACGTTTAAAATGCATGACATTTCCGCTTATTGTGCATGCCAATTAAAACTTAAAAAGTATCTGACGCTATGGCAAGCCGTTTTAGCATTAAATACTCTTTGCTATACTAGTATGGCAAGCCGTTTTAGCATTCCATCCTTGTTTGTCTTTTATGTTCTAAAACATTCCTTCATTATTGTAATTATTGGTGAAAATTGTCGATCCGGAAGCTCACATTGTGTTGAACTATAGATCTGCTATTTTCAGAACTTATAAGTGACACTACCCAACAGCAAAATACTTACTGACCTACATTAATTTGTTAAAAGACTATCTTTTTCCCTTTTTTTGACTAAAACTAGACTAAAACCTTTTTGACTTTTCGTCGACTAAAATTGGACTAAAACTATCACATATAGAAGTGACTAAAATTTGACTAAAACTAAGAAGCATTTTAGTCCAAAAGACTAAGACTAAGACTAAATCTAAGATGGTTGTCAAAAACAACACTGGTTCATATGATTAAATGATTCAGACACAAGTCATTGTTTCTGTCTTCCCTTCTGCGCAATATGATGTGATGTCTCTATCTTCCCCATTAGCAACGAAAAACAATTAAGAGGCATGTCTAGGCTGGTAATTGTGATTAATTACCCACCATTAGCACAGTATACAGTTTGAAACAGGTATCAATTTTCAACTGATCTCTATAATACCGTTGCCTCAGGAACCAATGGTAATTAACCTGGACTTGCTTAGAGTGACAGAGATCAACTGCTCTATACAGGCAGACTAGCGAGATGCTGCCCACTGTATCATCAGTCTGTTACTAAACCACACTTCAAGCTAAAGCCAGTTAGCACTATCGAGAATCACAGTAAACATTAGCACTTTAAATGAGAGGAGGTTTTATTTCTAATCCATTTCTGGCATAAGTTTTCACAGAAGTTGAAAATGTAAATTTGTCTATTTGAAACCCTACACAACCCTTGTTTATATCGAAAAATGCCACACAGTTAGTTGAGGCCACCCTATCAATGATATAACAAACCCCTATTTGGTGACTCCATTTCCTCCTCGATTATAGGCTATGCTAGCTCAATCAAGAGCTGTTGACAGGGCTGATAGATAGTGTGTGGTGAGCCGTGGCTGCCCAGCCTGCTGCTGTGACCGCTGTTTCAACAGGTCTGTGATGTACAAGAGGAGCATACTGGAGCATAAATCAGTATTGAGCTATATGGCAATATTTCCTAAAAATATTGGGATTTGATAGGAACTTATACAGCTAGAAGTTGTGTTTCTTCTGAATAAATATGCTTACATATCTTAGATTACAGACAAAGAGGCGGTCTGTTGCTCATATATGCATTTATTGCTGGATATAGATCAACGATAATGTTAAAAGTACTATAATATATATATTTTTCAATTCTATTAAATTGTCATTTTAATAATGTATTATATTTTTATAGTGCCCTTTCAAAAATTGAGTGTCCAAAGATTAAAACTCATTCTTATATTTTTCTAAACTTTCTGATTTTCTTTCTTCTGTGAAACACAATTTCTTTCTTTTTATTTTTTAACTGCACAATGACAATAATATGTCTACTACATATCGCAGAATAATTACATTTTATAACGCCATACAAGTCTTAATACCAGGGGCTTCCTTTAAGAGAGATTTTAGTTGCACAAAGAGTTTTTATGAATCAGGTAACCAATTATGGACTCTGTGCACAATTACTTTCACGTTTAGCTTCAGTGGCCACCACAATTTCCTACAATATTATGAGAAAATTAACACAAAATTGAATCTAGAGGAAGTGTTGACATGACAAGACAGTCAACACTAGCTTCTGGAATTCATTACTTAATTTTTACTCTTTCATATAATATACTATATATAATATACTATATAATAATGTAATTATTAGTGATAGACAGCTATTAGAAATATGACAGAAATAGTTTGCTACTGCTACAGTTCATTATGTGAGTATACAATAGTGAAAGCTTGTGTAGCACTGAGATTTTAGCGGAAATACAGACAGTCAGCGTGCATAGAATCCACTTTTCCACTTACTGAACAGAAAACATTAAGGAATCTCTACTGTGTCTCAGTGCTTTACATGCTATTTATAGTGCATTTATTGTAACTAGCTTTTTTGTGAAAATGAAAGTACACAGGATTGTATATAATATCATATAATGTCCCATACATTTCATAATCAATGAGCAGAGAAACTACAGGTCAGGGCTTTTATCTGTTCTGTTATCCATTATCTTACCAGGACAGTGTCTTTTATCGTTGTGGAGTCGGTATCCCAATCTGCAAGTGCAGTAAAAGCCCCCCACATAATTATGGCAATTATGGTCACACATAGGCTCTCCATCCACAGTGCTCAGGCACTCATCAATGTCTGTAAAGTGTAAAAAGAGGTCGATTAACAACAGTTCTCATTTGGATTTCATGGATTTGGACTTCCACTAAGAACAACACATGTATGATAAAATGGTGTGTATACACTACATATATTTATACAGCAGTTCTTTCTGGTCCTCAAATCTGATTGGCTGAGAGGAGAGTGGTATTCTAGTGATATCAGAACTCCAACCATTCAACCATTTGTTTCACTCTGCTTGGGGGATTCCTCACAGAGTGTCATAGCGGAGGCCCAAATCAACTGTAATTTTATAAATTATACTGTTTTTGTGTCACAGAATGTTGTTTTAAGAGTTTTTAAAGCAAGAATGTACTTGTTTAGACTTTAAATATGCGGTTTGTTAACACAAATAACGTCTATTTTGAAAATTTGTTTCAATGTTTTCAGAGATGTAAGCTCCAGGGGGTCAGCAACTGTTTAGCGCTCATGAACCCACTAAGAGCAGCCTTACTCTAGTGGTTAAAGGTTGTATCAGCGATTTCTAGCCTAAAACATAAAGTGTCAATTTCAGCTGACCTTTCTTCACGATCCGCTCGCTGCCTGCCCCATAAATTGTCTGTGAAAAATCCGCGTCTCTCTGGTCAGCCTAGGGTCCGAGATATGCCAAAAAAACAATCGGCACTACCAACCTTTCCACACATAAACAAACAGT
>NC_133378.1:27389180-27445006 GCF_049309525.1 Garra rufa | reverse complement strand
CTCATTGGAGTAATCTGATCTGAAGAGCACGGACATGGTGTTGGCGGCAGAATAGATGACAGTGTTCTTGGGCGCATCACCGTAATTTTTCTCTGCCTCACCACAGAACCGGACTGTGTCGTTTGCTTCTGTGAACACCTGGAAAGTTTCAGCAAGTAGTAATTATTGCAATCAAAATTATTGGTATCCTATATTTCACATAACAGGCTTAGTTAGCATGCCAGGAACTTCATTAGAAACTAAGCAGCAGTCAAATACTCTATGCAGAGTATTCTCATAAATGGTGCAGTTCTACTTAAATATTTCAGTAAAAATGTACATTACATATTTTCAGTGCCTAATGGTAAAGCTTAATGGTAAAATATATATTAAGCCACCTTTGTGAACTTATGGATCAAAAAATATATATGATTTTGAAATGATTGTAAGCTCTTAGGGGGAATTATATTATATTTATATATCTGAAAAGGACTGAACATTTCTAATAAGGTTAAACCTTGTTAAGATTTCAGTCAATCATCTAAGATTTCTGATTGAAATTTGATTTGGATTTGCATTGGCAAGGTTGTCTTGATGTTTTTTTTTTTTCATTTAAAAACTGCAATTCTCTTTATTCAATTCCATCTTTTTAAAATACATTTATTAAAGTATATCTAATTAATACAATTATATAAATATAAAAAAAATATTTAGATAAATATTATTAAATATATATTAAATATTATTAAATAATTATTTACTTTGTAAACATACAATACATACCACAAGAACTATGAATATAAGAAGCTTGATTTTATTGATTGCAGATTTACATATGATTTCATTGAATTGCTATCTGAGATATCCTGAAATATTCAGTCTAATCTAGAACCATAACTCTTGCACTTTGATGTGTGTATATATATTCCTCATAAAATGACCCCACATTTAAAGGTGTGTTGAAGACATGGAGCTAACCTGAACATAGTCATATTCGCAGCGATGTGAAGGCTCCAGGCTAAAATATGTGAAGTAGAGACGTAATCTGTATCCCTCTGGTCCTGTGATATTCCACACCATACGCTGGTTGTTAGGATAGGCATTCGGGAAGTTTGGTGAAGTGAAGCTCCCAAATAGTCCTTTCAGCTCTGATCCAAGTGCTAATGGAAGCAGGGTGGCGAATGCCAACGATACACTAAAAAAGCAGCAAAACAAAAAGGTGTATTACTGATAACGTATTGAAGCTTTCACAATTCCAACACATTAAAGCAAAACATAGGGAGAACTGTTCCCACTTCATAGTGAACACATTTTAACACTTTGCATACCTGTTCATCATTCCAGAACACCACAAACTTCAGTTCATCTCACAAAAAATGTCCTAATCACCTCTGCAGAACTCTAATGTCCTCCAGGTTAATGAACTAGCTGAATGAATGGCTCAGTGTAAACAGAGTACTGAACAGCAACGGTACTTTTGGTTTTCATCACTGTCTATTCTGTCAAATGTCAGTATCAGCTATTGAATTGAAGACATACTGTATCAATAGAAAAGTTAACCTTTGTTGTCATGCTTGACATCTCCTTTATTCTCCTTAAACACTAGATTTTGTCATTGTTTCTTTTCTGTACAACAAAAACAAAGGATGAATCGCATTCAGACCAAGAAAATTAAACGTTTGAATATTCCTGGCTTTTATGTTGACTAAAAAAGTCAGGAATAACTGACAGCAAATGAACTCTTGTTTTTGCAATGTGTCCTTCTGACCAGTCGTCAATAATTGATTTCTGTGTGTGTGTGTGTGTGTGTGTATGTGTGTGTGTGTGTGTGTGTGTGTGTGTGTGTGTGTGTGTGTGTGTGTGTGTGTGTGTGTGTGTGTGTGTGTGTGTGTGTGTACATGCAGATACAACTTTGGTTTGTAGAAGAAAAAAACAGGAAGACAAAATTATAAATCCTAGTAACAAATCTTTTTAATAGCTTCCAAAAGTTTTCAAAAGTTTATGTTTATTTAAATATACAGAGGGGCCCAAAGTCTGATTCTACATTAAAAAAACAACTTAAAAATAAAAAAAGGTTATTGCTTATCTCGCAATTCTGACTTTTTCTTCCCAGAATTGCATGATTCAAATCCACAATTGCGTGAAATACAGTCAGAATTCTGACTTTATTCTGATAAAGTCTGCTACCACATAAAAAATCTACATGAAAAATACTTTTAAAGAGTTAAAAAGAAAAAAAAAATATTGAAGAAAAAAGTGATTGTATTGAAGCCGTTTCTGCCACTGAATAAAAAAAAGGTTATTGCGACTTAAAAAGTCAGAATTGTGAGATATAAACTTGCAACTGTGAGTTATAAAAACAGATTTGTTAGTTCACATTACATGATTCTGAGAAAAAAGTCAGAATTGCGTGATATAAACGCGAAAAATTCAGACTTATGAGAATTATGAGATAAAAACAGGCAATTCTGACATTTTTTCTCAGAATTGTGTTATATAAATTCTCAACCTGAGAAAAAAGTCACAATTGCGAGATATAAACTTGTTTCTTGCTTCTATCTCACAAGTGTTTTCTTCATTTCTCAGAATTGCGAGTTTATTTTACAGAACTGCGAAAATTTTGTCTCTCAATTTTGACTTCATACTTTGGTTTGTAAAAGAAAAACAACAAAAATAATAATTCCTACTAAGTAACAAATCTTAATAGCTTCCAAAACCTTTAAAAAAAAAAGTATGTTTATTTAAATATACAGAGGGGCCCAAAGTCTGTTACTACATAAAGAAACAACAACAACAAAAATAAAAAAGGTTATTGCTTATCTCACAATTCTGACTTTTCTCAGAATTGAGATAAAAACATGCAATTCTGTCTTTTTTCCCAGAATTGCATGATGAACTTCGTTATTCTTTATTATGCTACCACATAAAAAATCTACTTGAAAAATATTTCTAAAGATTAAAAAGAAAAACAAATATTGAAGAAAAACATGATTGTATTGAAGCCGTTTCTGCCACTGAATAAAAAAAAAAAGGTTATTGCGACTTCTCACAATTCTGGCTCAATGCTGACTTGCAATTATGAGTTATAAAAACAGATTTGTGAGTTGACATCACACGATTCTAAGAAAAAAGTCAGAATTGCGTGATATAAACTCAATTGCAAGAAATTAAGAATTATGAGATAAAAACAGGGAATTCTAACTTTTTTTCTCAGTATTGTTATATAAATTCTCAATTGCAAGAAAAAAAAACAGAAGTGCAAGAAAAGTCAGAATTGTACTATGAACTCCCAAATGCAAACTGTAAAGTCAAATTTGTAGGGTTAAAAAAATTATATGATTTCAGAATTGTGAGTTTATATCTCATAATTTTGACTTAAAAACTCATGATTGCGTGTTATAAAGTCAAAATTGTGACATATAAACTCTCAATTCTGAGAAAAAAGTCACAATTGTGAGATATAAACTTGTTTCTTGCTTCTATCTCATAAGTTTTTTCTTTATTTCTCAAAATTGCAAGTTTATATTCCAGAACTGCGAATTTGTCTCGCAATTTTGACTTCATACTTTGGATTGTAAAAAACAACAACAACAACAACAACAACAACAACAAAAAAAACAGGAAAAAAAATTATAAATCCTACAAGTAACATGATTATTTAAATATACAGAGGGGCCCAAAGTCTGATACTACATAAAAAACAACTTGAGGAAAAAAAAGTTATTGCTTATATATCACAATTGTGACTTTTTCCCCAGAATTGAATGTTATAAACTCACAGTTGCATGAAATACAGTCAGAATTATTTATTCTTTATTCTGCTACCACATGAAAAATCTACTTCAAATCTCTATATTTGTAAAGATTAAAAAGAAAAACAAATATTGAAGAAAAAAGTGATTGTATTAAAGCCGTTTCTGCCACTGAATTAAAAAAAGATTATTGCAACTTCTCACAATTCTTTTTTTCTCAGAATTGGGAGATATAAATTCCCAAATCCAAGTTAGTAATATTTTTAGGGGGGAATATACTGATATGTTCTCAAAATTGTAAGATTACAAGCTATAAAGTTAAAATTGTGAGATATAAACTTGTTTCTTGCTTGTATCTCACAATTGTTTTCTTTATTTCTCAGAATTGCGAGTTTATTTTCTAGAACTGCGAGTTTTGCAATTTTGACTTCATAACTCGCAACTGTGAATATATATCTCACAATTCAGAGAAAAAAGTCAGAAATGCACGTTTGTATTACGCAATTCTGAGAAAAAAAGTTTGAATTGTGAAATAAAAAGTCACAATTATCTTTTAAATGGGGGGGGGGGGGGTTTGATAAACTTGGGATTTATCAAAAAAAAATTATATTGATAAACGGATTTATCAACACAGAGAATCACTGTAATATTACAAACTTACTGTAACAAGCACCGACAATCCAGTAACACTGAGATGATAAGATATTCATATTAAAAATGACAGAAATAAAATGGCATAGACACCAAAAAAAAAAACATCATCATCCTAACCTTTGAAAAGTAGATAATGGACCAAAATTATATTATGAAATGACTTTTCCAACACCAATTGTTAAACACTTTTGACTGTGTTGTGATAATGACTAAGAGACCTAACACTGAATATGAAAGGCAAAAGTAGAATAGTCCCACTAATATGAAAAGTATTTACAGCCCTATGACATTTTCAGACATATGCACTGCGATGTGCCACAGGCAGATGTTTATGATGAAAAAACAACAGGTGACACTGAAAGCCTGTTGCCGTCGTATGTGCCAATTACCTTGAGAGCAGAATTAATTCGAAATGCCTTTGTAATGCTACAGTCCCTTTCATTTAAACCTTTTGGCACAGAATGAGGTGGTTATTTAATGATTTAAAAATGAGTGAGAAAAAGAGAGAGAGAAAGTGGGCAAGCAAGAGAGAGAGAGAGACAAAATGAATAAAGCAACAAATGTTCCATAAGCAAGCTTATAATAGACCCCTCATTTCCAATACACTACGCTGCTAATGCTTGATGTATGAGGAGATTACAATAATTATCCTCATAAATGACAATGGTAATTTCCAGCTGCACATACCCATGCTGATTGTGGCTGTCAGGTGTAATGCACTGACCTCTGTCATCATGCCTGCTTGAGAGGTCACAGGTTGTTGGGACACAGCTGAAGTGATTCTTAATGAAGAAACAATCATTCACACTGGTTTATCGAACTCCCTTGAGTACTGTGGAAACCAAGGCATCTGGGTATTTGCATGTTTTAGGGAAAGAGATGTATGATGAGATGTATGATTTTTGGCTTCAAAGGAACCATAATTTAGACAAACAAGCTGCAAAGTGGATTCTAAGTGGAAAATCTAAGAAAAAGTTGTATAAAATATTTTAAAAGCTGTATTTAACACATTTTTAATACTTTTTAAGTTTTTTTTTTCCAGACAGTTCAAGGTCAGTTCCTAAAATCTACTTAAACATAATTACTGATTCAGGATTTGAGATTTGATATGTTGCATTTGCAAAAAAATAAAGACATATAATGTAAATGTAAGAACATGTTACATTTAACTTGATATTACTTCATAAATTCCCATGTACAGTGCCTTGCAAAAGTATTCATACCCCTGCATTTTTTTTCACATTTTGTTATGTTGCTGTCTTATGTTAAACTGCTTTAAATTACTTATTTCCCACATCAATCTTCACTCCATGCAACATAATGGCAAATCAAATTAAAATTAAAAACCTAAATGATTCCATTGCATAAGTATTCATACCCTTATCTAGAACAGCTGAAATTTAGCTCAGGAGCGTTCATATTGCTTGTAGATGTTACTACTCTTCGAGTGAAGTTATCCTGTGGCAAATTCAAAGAGTTCAGAAAAAATTCTGCTGCACTGAAGGTTTACAGAAGCATGTAGTCTCATTACCCTTAATGGAAGAAGTTTGAAACAACCAGGACTCTTCCTACAGCCGGCCTTCAGGTCAAACTGAGCAATTGATGGAGAAAGACCTCGGCTAAAGTGGTGACCAAGAACCTGATGGTCACTCTAGTTGAGCTCCATGATCATATATGCAGATGGGAGAAACTTACAGAAGGACAAACATCACTGCAACACTCCACCGATCTGGGTGTTATGAAGGTGTGGCAAGACATAATCCTCTCCTCAATGAAGACACATGAAAACACACTTGGAATTTGCAAAAAAAAAAAAAAAAAAAAAAAACACCTAAAGGACCCTCAGAATGTGAGAAACAAGATTCTCTGGTCTGATGAACCTCAATCCTAAGGATCATGTGTGAAGGAGACCAGGCACTGCTCATCATCTGTAGAGTACCATCCAAAAAGTAAAGTTTTTTTGGTAGTAGCCTCATGCTGTGGGTCTGTTGTTTTAGCAGCAGGGACTGAGGGACTCATCAGAGTAGAAGAAAAGCTCAATGCACCAAAATATTGAGCCTTAATGAAAACTCAGTCCAGAGCATTCAGAACCTCAGACTGGGCAGAAGGTTCACCTTTCAGCTGGACAATGAACCTAAGCACACAGCAAGAGTGGCTTAATGTCCTTAAGTGGCCCAGCCAGAGCCTGGGCTTGAACCCGATCAAACATTTCTAGAGAAACCTGAAAATGTCTGCGAGACCCCATCCAAGCTGACAGAGCTTGAGAGGTGAAGAGATGAGGCGAAGAATGGCAGATAATTGCCAAATGTTAATGTGCAAATCTTGTTGCATCATATCCAAAAAGATTTGAGGCTGTAGATACTTCAGCTAAGTACTGAGTTAAGGGTATGAATACTTTTGTAATCTGCTCATATTAGGTTTTTTATTTTTAATAAATTTATGAAGTTGTGAAAATTCTGTTTTTGCTTTGTCATTATGGTATATGGAGTGTATATTGATGTGAGGGGAAAAAAAAGTTTTTGTTAAAACAGTTAAACATAAGGCAGCAACATAAAAACGTGAAAAAAATGAATACTTTTGCAAAGCACTGTACGTGCTGTAAATGGAATCTGCCAATTTCTTACAAAGCCTGAAATAAGTGTGTTTTTACTATCTGCACATTTGGTAATAAAGAAACATTTTATATAATAATGAGATAAATGTTTAGACAGCTCAAATGCATGTTACTGATGACAACCGAATCCAGTGAATTAGACAATCACTACACATTCATTTACTCTTAAGTGACTCTACGTCAGAGACCAGATACTTATCAGTGCATCAGCAAGCGGTAAGCTCACATCTAATTCGAACACCGTTTAGAGCTCTTTACTTCCTTTTATAAGTATAGATGAAGTTCATTTTGAAAAGATGCGTCACTCTTCAAGTACTTGCATCTTCCGTTGCAGAGTATGCACTACAACCCTGAGGACAGCTTGAAGCATTAGATGAACTATAATTAAAACAGTCCGTCATTCTATCAGGCCGTGGTACACATTTTCCATCCCATTAGCCATGTTTTATATAATTGACACTGTTTTGTGTAGCTTTGTATTTAAAACGTTGGAAAAAAGCATCTTAGGTACAGCCTGGACGCAAACAAGTACATGCATCCAAGCAACAACTAGCAATTTGCAGAAATGACAAAAGAAATGACAAAAGGATATTTACATACACGTATTCATACACGTATACCCTTGCAGCTAAACATTTTGTCGAAGTACAGTGTGTACAATACATCATAAGAAACTCTATAAACATGCTGTTGGATATTTGTTTCAAAAGCAGGTTGAATCATGTGGAGGAGTAAATCAGATGTTTGCGTTTACACTGTAATCTTTTCCCATTATTCCCATTCATGCACGCCACTCAGGTGAGCTAAAAATATGAACAAGGAACAATGTCAAAAATTATAATCTTTGTCAGCTTTGTTATTTACACCTCTCAGTGGTTTCTGTAAAGGCATAGAAACTACACACATGTACGCCAAGGTAATCAATGGTATCATCCACCTTTCCGTTGGCTCAGCTTGAAAAATAAATTACTTCAATCAAGACAATCCATTTCACAGCATTTCATTTTCCCCATGGTTTAACAGTGTCACAAACTGACAACCAAACAAAAAGAAACAGTCTTTGTAGCCTCACGGTTGTTCTGTAATAGAGCAGGATTTCTTATTTTCTCAAGGAATTCATTGGTGTGTCCACAACCTCTGGGGTCAGGTGTCAGAAACCAGAAACAAGGGGTAATCAGTGTATTGTCCGGGGGCCACAAAATGTGCCATTTCTGACACGCCAATTATTTTCTGGTTGCTCATCAAAAGTTTGTGTGCTAGGGTAGATTGAAACTTGGGATGTGTTCAGAACCGAAAGTAGCTGTTAAGTCTTTGAGTGTCTTAAAGGGGACATCAGATGCAAAATGCACTTTTACATGGTATTTGCATATAAATGTGTCTTTTTTTAATCTTCAAAAACCTAAACAGTCTCAATTATCAAGTCGTTTTAATTTTCTGAGCAGTATGTCATACTGGTCAGGCCCGCCCACAACCGCTGACGGACTGTCCCGTATTAGCATATTTCTGCCTTTATCAAGTTGTATGCTGTCCACAAATTTCTCCGCGCTCAAGCAGTAGCTACAACGTCTCATAAGCAATGCAGGTGTTTTGTAGTTGGATGTAAAAGTAAACATAAGAGTCATACTTTCTCACGACATCAGAGGACACAGTGAATTAGATGAAGTAAGCAGTCCATATAATAGTCACTCATTATATGTCAATTTATAGAAATGTTGAAGCTGATATTCATAGATGGATGCGTCTACCTTTATCACCACCTGCCCGAATGTCATCAATTAAAATTAATATATTTTGCCTCGCATTCATTTTATTAGCTCAATGCTTCCTTTCTCTAGAAAAAGATCTAATTTCACCAATTCGTCTGCAAGACTTTCTATTTTCTGGAATCTCTTACAGGAAGTGCTCATACTATGGTTCTAATTTTGTCCTATACTCTCCAAATATTAAAAAAAAAATAGAATATTTACTTCTAAAACTGTATGGCATACTCATACCCCTATTTGGCACAATTTGAATTTACTTTCTGGTGGAAAACCTTTTGTACAGCCATCTTGGGCGGAAAAAGGTATTCTAACATTAAATGACATAAAAGGAGAAAAATCAATCCTAGATTTTCAAGAATTAATTAAAAGGTTTAATATTTCTCAGAATACTTTATTTTTATATTTTAAATTACGTGCAGCATTAAAGGCACATAGGTACCTTGGGGTACTGATCTTCAAACTCATCCAGTAGTAAAATGGTTTAACAATGCACCAAACAAAGGAATGGTTTCATTTTTTTACTTCTGTTTTTCAACTCATAAAGCAGAGAGTTTTCCAAAAGCAAGAGCATGGTTATCTGAATTAATTTCCATTAATAGTAAAATTGAATGTGAAAGAGTATGCATTTCATGCATCCACAAACCCAAATCATCAGTTTATCCAGTTTAAAATGATTCACAGGGCATATTTAACCATGCGCACAAGACATGTTATGGGTTTATCACCATATGTGCAAGATTTCTGGGATATGGTGATTGATGTTCCGTACAAGGTCACTGGGATTTGTTTTCCCAAAGACCCTGTTCTGTTATTGTTGAACGACAACTCTCAATTTCCTCTAAAGGAGAAGGACCAGAAATTTTGGTTAGCTGCTTCGACTGCAAAGAAACTTTTTGTTCAATGATGAAAACCTCCTCATGCCCTTTCTATTAAACATTGGTTACATTCCTTACTTGAGATATTATATATGGAACTGTCTTCAGCACGGACCAATCATGCTAAACCGGTCATTTTGTCTTTGTGGAAGAACTGCATCTGTTCAGCTATAGGGGGTTTTTGGACATTTAAACCATTACTATTATTTTTTTTAGTTATTTTATTTATTTTCAAATTCCTGAAGTGAATTTTGGGGGGAGGTTGTGGGGGTAGTAATTGTCTGATACTTTTTCTTGTTTGATGTAACTTAAATGCTACTTTGAAAACAAATAAAAATACTGAATTACAAAAAAAAAAAAAAAAGCTGTAACGTCAGCCCAGCAGAGGGAGCCCTCACCCAGTCCAGACAGTTGCTGCTCCCTCTGCTGCTTCTCTGGTTATTTCCTGTCTGGCAGCCATTTAAGCGGGCCATGCCAAACAGACTGGTGCGAAGTATTGTTTTGCTCTTGCAAGACAACAGCACTCCCCGAGTCAAGTCAAGACAATGTTTCACACCCTCAGTCAAGTCAAGACACCGCTTCATATCCTGAGTCAAGCCAAGACACCGCTTCATATCCTGAGGCATGCCAAGACACCGCTTTACATTCTGAGGCAAGTCAAGACATAACAGCACTCCCTGAGTCAAGTCAAGACAAAGTTTCACACCCTCAGTCGAGTCAAGACACCCCAACACTTCCAGACTCTAAGCAAGTTACAGCAGCACTTTCAGAGTCACATCAAGACACTACAGTGCCTCCGGAATCATATCAAGTCTCGGCTGTTCCCTCAGAACCAAGTCAAGTCACAGCTGTCCCAGCCACGCCAAGTCAAGTCACAGCTGTTCCTGTCACGCCAAGTCAAGTCACAGCTGTTCCTGCTACGCCAAGTCAAGTCACAGCTGTTCCTGCTACGCCAAGTCAAGTCACAGCTGTTCCTGCTACGCCAAGTCAAGTCACAGCTGTTCCTGCTACGCCAAGTCAAGTCACAGCTGTTCCTGTCACGCCAAGTCAAGACACGGTCATTCCTTCAGGGCCAAGTCACGTCTCGTCCGAGCATCCAGAGCCAAGTCACGTCTCGCCCGAGCGTCCAGAGCCAAGTCACATCTCCCCCAAGCCACGCCATGTCTTGTTTGATCTGCCAGAGCCACGTCACATTGTGATTGCCAGTATAATGGACACTCCTCTGATGTCAGCTCAGGCTGCAGGCTTCCTAAGCCACGCAGAACCTTCACTTCCAAGCCAAGCAAGTCAAGCAGAGCCGACACTCCCAAGCCAAGCAAGCCACGCAGAGCTGACGCTCCCAAGCCTCTCATCTCATCGGTCCAGGCCCATCTCAGTTCCATGATCCAGGTCTGCCACTGCTCCATGGCCCAGGTCCTCCACTGTTTCGCTGTCTGCCATTGCTCCACGGTCCAGGCCCACCACTGCACCATAGTAATGCTGTTGTCCCTGTCTGCGCTCTGTCACGGCTATGGAGGCCGTTCCTGAAGTCCCTGTCTGCCCTGTCACGGCTATGGAGGCCGTTTCTGAAATCCCGGTCCGCCCTGACTCTACACCTTGTACCCCCCACAATCTTGGACTTATTGCCTATTGTTGGAGCGCCAGGAGTCACTCCTGGGGGGGGGGGGGGGGGGGTTGGCTATGTAACGCCAGCCCAGCAGAGGGAGCCCTCACCCAGTCAGACAGTTGCTGCTCCCTCTGCTGCTTCTCTGGTTATTTCCTGTCTGGCAGCCATTTAAGCGGGCCATGCCAAACAGACCGGTGCGAAGTATTGTTTTGCTCTTGCGGACTCTACCAAGCGTTTTCCTTGTTTCTTTGCCTTGTTTTCTAGTCTTAGTCTTAGTCATAGTCATAGTCTTAGTTTTGCCTTCTCTCATTGTCTTGTTTATTTTGCTACATTGGACTGCTCACTTGGATTTCGACTCATGCCTGTATTATTGGATTACTCTTTTGTCTTGCCCTGGACATTCCTGTTTGCTGGTTTTGGACCCTGCCTGTTTGACCACGATCTGTAAAATAAAGCTTGCATTTGGATCTATCCACGCTGTCGTCGAGCCTATTTGTAACAAAAGCAATGTAACATAAAAAGTACAATATGTACATTCATCTGTTCTGGGAAAAAATATTTTAATACCACATTGAATATATATCACAAAACATACATGGCACTGCATATTTTGCGTCTTGTGAAAAAGTTCCCACAGGTATGTTTTCGTCATGAGATCAGGTTGGAATCAAAATACATACAGCGCAAACAGTGTAGTTTGATTCCCGAACAAATGAATTTTTTGCATTTGCATTGGTTATCCGATTCACAAGCAAATGAATCTTATGAAACAGTTCTTTTTAAGGAATTGAAAACAGGGCAGAGAGTGCAATCTGATTCCTAATAAATCCTTTGCATCTGTTCTTTTTAATGAATCAAAATACATACAGCCGACTGTTTTGAATTTATTTCAGATTTGTTTTATTTGTTCTTATGAAATATTCAATTATCTCACCATTTGTCAACAGACTGCTGAGGTAAATAAATTCAGCAGGAAATAAATGTAATTGTCCTCCTCTCATCTGTTCTTGTCTCTTTGATACTGCCTGATGAGCCAAAGTCTTCAGACAATTGGATTTATTTAAAGTTTGAAGCACAGTGGTGAGCATGCTTAATGCATTTTTGGTGTGTTTTCCGTGTCTGATGATGACTGGGTGTCCTGTTGTTTGTAATCAGGGTAGATATTATTCAATAGTCTGTGGTTAAACTAATGTCAAGTTGAATTCTTCTCTAAAGCTGTGATTTCTGCACCTGGGCACCATTTCTCGTCATCACCACCTGACTCTCCGTCATTGGTGCAGAGCTGCATGTCAGAGCCACTGATTTGGCAAACGTCCACAGACCCACAAGAGAACGGAAATGGCCATATGGAGACTTAAATCTGTGAAAGATGCATCAGCGGCTAAATTGAAAGAGTAATGGCAATCTGACATTGGGGCGAAACTCAGTGCGGAGGGATTCAGCCTCGATTTATCACAAGTAATTTCCCTATCATTAGCTGTACTGTTTAAAAGGCCATACAGCTGCAGCTGGAGACTCATGGTGTTTTTCATTTCGGCCTTGCGTCAAAACATTCCCCTTAATCTTTCTTTCTTATCACAACCTTAAGACCACTCATAATCATGGGATATAGATATGTTGTAGCAGTTGATCACTTGATTAGTTGTCAATACATGAGGCCCAAAACACAAGAGAGAGTGTACTGAATGCTGGACTGTGGGGACATGTCAGTGAAGACGAAAACTAAATCACAGTCTTTAGCTGTTTACAAGTGTCTGGTGATGTATTTGATATGGTAATGTTTGGATTGGACTTTTAGGACTTTTAGTTTTAGTTACATAATAGCCAATCAGATTCACAGACTATAACTACTACATTTAGGCTTTGACACATGCTATTTACAGTCTAGTTTTTAAAAAGTCTGTATTTGCCTGTGTTTATCCATGAGGTTTCTGGTTTACACCCTTGATTTGGTTTCTCAAACATGCAGAAATCTAATAAGAGAGCCGGAGACAGGCTTAAATGTGTATAAAAGACCAAACCTTCCAAATAATACATATAAACTATAACACAATATAATACCTTTAGAGCTACTTTCTCTCAAAATAATGTTTTTCATGCAAAATAAGTTTCATAACTCTCGATTATTATTCACATAGCATTCACAATGCTGACAACTAACTTATGGTGTTGTTTCTTTAACCTTCTCACATTAAGATTCATCACCATCATTAACCTTAAAGCTGAAGTAAGTATTTTGTGTTAAAAGACTTTCCCATATCCCAGCTTATGAAGACACTCTAAGCCATTTATAGGGTGATTTCTTCTACAAATGTGTAAACGATGAAATATCACAATAGCTTTATTTATTTCAGCACCCAGACCAACAACAAAGGTTCAACCAATAGCGTGAGTTTGGGGTGGGACAATCTGTTCTGTTAACCAATGGAATTATTTTGTTAGTTTTTTCAGGCAACTAAATCTGACTGATTTATTTTAGAATTGTTATGAATTAAAAATTTACCCTCCAGTAAATGTTGCACAAAAAATTATTTTGATTAATTTCAGACCATTCAGATATTATAAATACTGTGTTATTTTACTATCATTGTCATATTATTAATTTTGAATCTCTTTTTATTTTCATATTTTTTCAGTTTTTATTAATTTATTTCAGTTTTAGTTTTAGTAATTTTAGTACATCAACTTAAACTAAATTAAAATTAGAAATGTTGCCTTGGAAAATAGATAAAATATTTGTTTAATATTTAATTTTATTTCATTTCACACTCACCTTTTTTTTCAAGTAAAGAATTTTTTTTAATGATTTTAATTTTAGTATATTTAATATAAACAGTAATAGTTTTATTAATGTTTTTTAAAAGAGGTCTCATGCTAACCAAGCTTGCATTTATTGATGCAAAGTACAGCAAAAACAGTGAAATTGTGAAATATTATTACCATTTAAAATAACAGTTTTCTATTTTAATATATTTTAAAATGCAATTTATTCCTGTGATTTAAAGCTACATCATTACTCCAGTCACATGATCCTTCAGAAATCATTGTAATATTCTGATTTGCTGCTCAAAAAACATTTAATACTATTTACTATTTATGTTAAAAAACAGCTCAGTAGAATTTGTTCAGGTTTCTTTGATGAAAAGAAAGTTCAGAAGAACAGCATTTATCTGAAATAGAAATCTTTTGTAACATTATAAATGTCTTTGTCATTTTGCATCCTTGCTAAATAAAAACTTAATTTCTATAATGTATTCCTTTCTTTTGAATGGTATAGTCAGTCTATAATGTTAAAAAATATTTTTATTTCATATGAATGTGTAACGCCAGGCCAGCAGAGGGAGCCCTTACTCACTCTGACTGTTGCAGCTCCCTCTGCTGCCTCATTGGTAACTTCCTGTTTGGTGGCCATATAAACAGGGCCTAAACCAAACAGGCCTCGCGAAAGTATTGTTTTGCTGTAGCGGACTCTACCAAGCGTTTATTCTTGTTTTCTAGGGCTGTAACGTCCCAGTCGATTAGTCGATTAATTGGTCGATACGGTCTGGTTCGACCAAAATTCTGATTGGTCGATTTTTTGCCGCTCTCATTTCATCAGTTTGGCCGCGCTCATTTCATCAGGTGGAAAGCACTAATTGCTAATGGGGGTGTTTTCAGAGCACCCCTGTTTCACAGGCAACAGTCTGTTTTCAGAACACCCCCATTGTTTTCACTTTTTTGGATTAGCCCAACCCACTGGAGAAGAGAGACAGATAAGTAGGCTTTTGGGGCCGTTCACATGTAGCGTCTTTTGCGCGATCAAGTTCGTTATTTCAAATGTAGATGCGCGTCTTGCGCGCGCATAATGGAAGCGACGCGGTCGCGACGCGCACGCGGTGCGACGCGCTCGTTTTTTCCGCTTCATCAGCTTCCTCACGTTTTTCCGTTACATTGAAACCTCAGCAGAAACAGCTCATCATTGTGGTCCAAGGATTTTCTGAACTTTTATGATTTGTCAAGCCTCCATTATTTTGACGCTAATAGAAGCAACAATGCATGAGACGCATATAGGCTTGGAGCTAGAGCGCAGCTGATGGTTGCTATGAAACGGCAGACGCTTCCGGAGAGCAAGCGCCCGAGCGCTTTGTTGACAAGGAAGAAAGCATCGCGCCTAGCGTTTTCCACGCGTTTTTAGGCGCGACATATGAACGGCCCCTCATCCAAACGGAAAAATAATATCACGGAAGGAATTGTTAAGTCTATTCGTGTCTCAGCCGCGTAGCTGAGCTCTAATGTTCAGCCTCGCTCTGTGCGAGCTGCGCAGAGCGGCTGAA
Organism: Garra rufa; assembly: GCF_049309525.1. Lineage (NCBI taxonomy): Eukaryota > Metazoa > Chordata > Actinopteri > Cypriniformes > Cyprinidae > Garra > Garra rufa. The sequence goes on along the minus strand of NC_133378.1, from coordinate 27,429,450 downwards.
ATGATAGTGTCTGACAGTTATACTTATAACATATGACAAAAATAATTTTCTAAATTATGTTGCACATTCCTCAAAAGTTCTTGTGATATCACTAGTTGACAACATAGTACTGTTTTCAGAAATCACAGGCTATGATATTGCGCAGGTGCACGTGATGCACCGCTGTCAGAGACGACAGACTCGTGTGTCAGACTCATTTCAGTGCAAAATAATTAGGTCAAAAACGATTTAATATACTGCAAATAGCCTATAAGTTTTTTATGTTTATTTATAATTAATTTAGGCAGACAACAAGGCTACCAAGTACTGAGCACAGTACGTATCTAATTAATGTAATGTACGTTTTTTTTTCCTCCACAACGTCATTTTTAGTCGATTTTTAGTCGAAAGTTTCTGGACTTCAGTCGACCAAGATTTTCTTTGGTTGATTACAGCCCTATTGTTTTCATTGCCATTGCCATTGTTCTGTTTCGTAGCCATAGTTATGGTTTTATTTGTTACTTTGGACTGCCCTCTCGGATTTTGACCATTGCCTTAATTACCGTAATTTGGATTACGCTTTTGTCTTGGCCTGGATATAACGGTTTGCTGATGTTTAACCCTGCCTGTTTTGACCACGATCTGTATTAAAGCTCGCATTTGGATCTTTCAACGCTTCCAACGAGTCCTGCGTTTACGGAATGTTGATCTTTGGATCTTTCTATTCATCAACGAAACCTTGAAAAAATGTACTCAACTGTTTTAATTAATAATAATATTAATAAAAGGACTGCAGTAATAATGCTTAAAATGTAGCTTTGATCACAGGAATAAATTACATTTTTAAAATATATTCAAATAGAAAGAAGTTATTTTGAATAGTAAAAATATTTTACAATATTACTTAGAGCTGCACAATTAATCGTTAAAAGATCGCGATCTCGATTCGACCCCCCTCACGATCTTGTCACGGGAGAGAAGGACGAGATCTGGGTCCAAATGCAGGGAGTATATTTAATAACAATAAACACAAATAAACAGAACAAAACAAAACCAAAAGGCCAACACGGCACACACGACTGGATCTGGGCAGGAGCAGGATTCACATAAAACTTGAAAACAGAGACAGGAAACAAACCATACGGAAGACAGGTTACAGGAAACAATGCAGACTCACCAGGGTAGTGGAAGTGTGGAGATTATAAAGACAAATCATAAGTGTTATCAGCTGGGGAAGACAGGTGACAATCAAGGCAGGTGCAACAATCAGGGAAGTGTAGTGCAGGGAAGGGAAAACAGCTACATCGTGTGGCGAAGGGAAAGGCAGCAGCCCAGAGTCATGACAGTACCCCCTCCCTACGGAACGGCTTCCAGACGTTCCCAAAGTCTGTAGGGAGGAGGTACGGAGGAAGGCAACTCAGGGGGAGGGATGGCGGGCCAGGCCCGTGCAGTGGAGGAACGTGAGTTGGCTTCGCCGCCAGAGGAACGCGAGCCGGCCTCACCGCCAGAGGAACGTCAGTCACCAGAGGAACGTGAGCTGGCATAGCCGCCAGAGGAACGTCAGCGGGCACCGCTGCCAGAGGAACGCGAGCCGGCCTAGCCGCCAGAGGAACGTGAGCTGGCATAGCCACCGCCGCGTCCGGCACAGAGAAAGCGGTCACCACCGCGTCAGGAACAGAGAAAGCGGTCACCACCGTGCCAGGAACAGAGAGAACGGTCACCGCCGCGTCAGGAGCAGAGAGAACGGTCACCGCCGCGTCCGGAACAGAGAGAACGGTCACCGCCGCGTCAGGAACAGAGAGAACGGTCACCGCCGCGTCAGGAGCAGAGAGAACGGTCACCGCCGCGTCCGGAACAGAGAGAACGGTCACCGCCGCGTCAGGAGCAGAGAGAACGGTCACCGCCGCGTCCGGAACAGAGAGAACGGTCACCGCCGCGTCCGGAACAGAGAGAACGGTCACCGCCGCGTCCGGAACAGAGAGAACGGTCACCGCCGCGTCAGGAGCAGAGAGAACGGTCACCGCCGCGTCCGGAACAGAGAGAACGGTCACCGCCGCGTCCGGAACAGAGAGAACGGTCACCGCCGCGTCCGGAACAGAGAGAACGGTCACCGCCGCGTCCAGAACAGAGAGAGCGGTCACCGCCGCGTCCGGAACAGAGAGAACGGTCACCGCCGCGTCAGGAGCAGAGAGAACGGTCACCGCCGCGTCCGGAACAGAGAAAACGGTCACCGCCGCGTCCGGAACAGAGAGAACGGTCACCGCCGCGTCAGGAGCAGAGAGAACGGTCACCGCCGCGTCCGGAACAGAGAGAACGGTCACCGCCGCGTCCGGAACAGAGAGAGCGGTCACCGCCGCGTCCGGAACAGAGAGCGCGGTCACCGCCGCGTGAGGAACAGATATAGCGGTCACCGCCGCGTCAGGAACCAAGATAGCGGGTCACCGCCGCATCAGGAACAGAGAGCGCGGTCACCGCCGCGTCAGGAACAGAGAGCGCGGTCACCGCCGCGTCAGGAACAGAGAGCGCGGTCACCGCCGCGTCCGGAACAGAGAGCGCGGTCACCGCCGCGTCAGGAACAGAGATAGCGGGCGTCTCCGCCCCCGCCGCAAAGTAGGGGTGCATCTGCGCAGCCTCGGCCCTATAGGCATCCATCTCCGCCAGGCAGGCGTAGATGTAATCGAAACGAGTGGCCGACGCCGCCTCGAAGGACATCCCCGCCGTCTCGGGAACAGAGCGGGTGATCGCCGCCCCCAAGCGGGCGCACGCCGCCGCCAAACGGGGGGACGCCGCCTCCCTGAAAAAATTCCTCCCCGCTGGACCCATCTTGGGAGTCTGCATTCTGTCACGGGAGAGAAGGACGAGATCTGGGTCCAAATGCAGGGAGTATATTTAATAACAATAAACACAAATAAACAGAACAAAACAAAACCAAAAGGCCAACACGGCACACACGACTGGATCTGGGCAGGAGCAGGATTCACATAAAACTTGAAAACAGAGACAGGAAACAAACCATACGGAAGACAGGTTACAGGAAACAATGCAGACTCACCAGGGTAGTGGAAGTGTGGAGATTATAAAGACAAATCATAAGTGTTATCAGCTGGGGAAGACAGGTGACAATCAAGGCAGGTGCAACAATCAGGGAAGTGTAGTGCAGGGAAGGGAAAACAGCTACATCGTGTGGCGAAGGGAAAGGCAGCAGCCCAGAGTCATGACAGATCTTAATCCAGCATTCATACGATTCAGCCAATTACATTTTATTTATATTTTACAAAACTTTTGCTAGCCTAATTACTGCACAGACTACTGTGAGCTGATGCAGTGACAGGTTCGCCGTTCTCTCCAACATTACATAACCATTTAAACCTCATCTTCAGCGCACATTCTGTCAGATGCAATTCATGGCGTCTCCGTCTCAATATACTGTACAACGCGGCATTCATTCACATCAAATGATAACTCAGCGGCAGAGATCCACTCACGAGTCACGCATCGGCGTAATTTCCACTGGGGACACGCATTTCAAAATCCCGTTGGTGTCCACCCACTTTCAAATGGTTTTATTAAAGTAATCTCTTGTATTGTAGAATGCACGCTCAACGCCGCCAAGAGTTTCGCGCGGTGGTTCAAATGAAACCAAAAGTAAAACCTGCACGTGCATTCAAGCTATTTGCATTTAGAGAGCGACTCCCCCATACGCGCAAAATAAGCTACATAAAATATCTAGGCTGTTATTAGTTTGTGGGCTATAATAAGTTGTGTAGATAGCTCTGTATCATGCTTGGAAAATTCGGTCTTTATTAGCACTTTGAATATTAAAAGAGTAGTACTTTGATCGTGCCAGATTTATGGACCAGCAGAGCAATGGAACCACATATGAGCATGACGATCCATTAACCCTTAACTGTTACTCCCATTTTTTGAACAGAGATGTGAAAATGAAGAATTGAATCTTAAATCTTAATAATTCATGGACAAGAGTAATAGTAATATGATTTTGATGTACATTTTCCATGTTAATGCAATGTCTGATTTTAAAATGCCATTCCAAAGGATGAATTTTGAACTTTTAAGTTTTCATCTGATATATAATTTCTTATTATTTCTAATGTGCAATAGGGAAAAAGGCAACAAGAAAGTCTGTTTGTGAAAAAGGTTAGAACTCCTGTTATGAAGTAGATTTTTGCGGTGCACTCTTGTCATAAATTATTTTCCTACATAATTTGTAACACACAAAAAAAGGGTCAAATATCTATTTAGGAGCCTTAGACCTTTCCAACGATATATAGTTTGTCATGATTAGATCAGGATTTATTTGTAAAATGGTAAAGTAAACTTGGTCATCCCACAGAGTGGACGGTGACGGCCATAAAATGTTGATAGGCTAGTGTTCTAAGAATCTTTAAATCGCTTTACTCTGACATAATACCTTTGTTCGTTTATTTTTTTAATGTTTAATGGGGATTTTTTGTTTTTGTTTACATTACATTATTTTTCATTACATTTCTTTAAATTTAAAGCAAAGTTTATTTTGTCTTATTTCACTGCTATTTTACTGCTGTTTGATTACCTAATGTTCTTTAAAAAAAAAAAGTTCTCCAGAATCGTGATAGAATCGTGACCTTTATTCTGAGCAAAAAAATCGTGATTCTCATTTTAAGTGCAGCTCTAATATTACTGCTTTTGCTTGAGAATTTTTAAAATCATTAAAAATCTTACTGTTCAAAAACGTTTGACTGGTAGTGTAGTTTAAACTATAATAACTGTATAAATATCTGTACATCTGTAATTCAGTTTAGTTTCAAATGTTGAAATTCTAAATTTTAAAAGGTTAAAAAAGGTTTCATTACTTAAAGGTTTCATTATTTATGTTAATGAAAATTACATTATTATAAATAACATTTTTTTCACTGGTAATTTACATCTTTTAGTTGATAATAACTGATTAAGAATAATTGCTTTATTGAGGAAGACAGGTGTGAATAATGTAATTTTTGTGTCTTGTCTGTTGCCCAATGCCCACTTAGTGTTTCAGATGCTCAGCTGGTGTTTAAACATGCAATAGCCTTGTCAGACATGGCAGTCCTCTGGGACGTGAGACAAACTGTCCTCAGTCTATCCGTGCTGTATCATGAGGGTTCAGTAGTTCTGTCTGTGTCTTGAGTGTGATGACTTCATTACAGCAAATGACATGAAATTCTCATTCAGCCGCAGCAACGAATCTATTACAGCTCCCTAAAGGTGGACCATTTCTTTCTCTGCTCCACAAGTGGCCAGTCTGTGATTGAGATATTTAAAGCACACGTCTCACAGGTCAATTCTGTGCTTAAACAAGATGGTCAATATTGTGTTTAGTGGCCTTCCCTCTTTCCACAGTCCATTCTTGGTAATTACAGCACAGAGCACGAGAGACGGAGTCAGGATATGACAGAGTCATTGCACAGCTAATGAGCTGCTGCTACAACAACCACTCTGCTTGTTAGCAGACTATCTGTGATACTGACTTACACAAGCGCAATGTCAAAGGAGAGCTTTTAGCGAACGCTGCTTTACTTTCATTCCCCTTAATGCTGAGGCCAGCGTGAATCTGGATCCGTTCCCCTGATAAACACACTTAGTCAAAGAGTAATTATGCTAATTCTGGAGCAGCAAACAGCATGGTTTGCAATAACATGTCAACAGATTTGAGGCTCATCAAACAGGCTGTTGTTTTCAAATTATCATCAAAATAATTATCTAGATTTTGGACACCAGAGGTCCTCTCAAAGACAATAGCACAGTGATGTAGGGTGCATCGCATCACTGAACAGTAAATGCTCAGATGATGGGCTAATTATTGAGCTCTATGATTCCATGTACTTGGCAAATAATTTCACAAAGAGAGACCATTTAAAAACAGCTATTGTGGTTTATAATGCAACAAAGTTCCTTGTATTGCACACAATTGATTAAATCAACAACATTCTTAAATCTTCAAAGGTCCCCCTGAATTTGGATTATGAACATTTTAGAGCAATTTAAAGCCTACACTCTTAAAAATAAAAGTACTTTATAAGGTTCTTAACAGCCATAGAAGAACCATTTTTGGTTCCACAAAGAACCATCTCTTTCTTGCCTCTTTTATAATCTGAAGAACCTTCTTTCGCCACAAAGAACCTTTTTTGAAACAGAAAGGTTCTTCAGATGTTAAAGGTTCTTTATGGAACCATTTAGACAAGGGTTCTTCTATGGCATCGTGAAGCACCTTTTTTATTTCAAGTAATGCACAGTATATATATGCAATATGCAAAAAGTTTCATTTTTTATTGTATTGTGTTTTTTATTAATATTTTGAATCAGTTTTTATTTTTATATTTTTTCGTTTTCATTTTAAGTTTAAGTTATTTTGTTGTCAATTTTTCAGGTTTAGAGTTTATTTTTTGTAGTTGTTGTTGTTATTTTAATACATAAAGTTAAACTAAATTAATATGGGAAATGCAGCTGAAATAATAGTTTTTATATTTCATTTTATTTCAGTTTTTTTCTTTTTAGATAACAGAATTTTTTATATCGTTTCAATTAATGTTTTAGATAACTAATAACCCTGGAAAATAACTAAACTCACTAAATTAGATTTTTTATTTAAAATTTTGTATTTAATTGTTTTAATGTAATAATTATGTACAGTTAGATTAGTTATACTAATTGTATCTATTTTTGCATTTTTATTCTATTTAGTTTAATTGCTGCTTTTCAATTGTTCAAATTTTTTAGTAAAATAAAAGTGGCACCAAAGCAGCTTTCAGTGCTAAATTCAATGACAATTTCCCACAAAATTTAATAAATTGGAAAAAATTGCAATACAAATAAAAAAATGACCCTGGACCACAAAACCAGTCATAGGGGTCAATTTTTTTAAATTGAAATGTACACATCTTTTGAAAGATGAATAAATAAGATGTGTATTAATGTTAGAATATGACAATATTTGGCCAAGATACAACTATTTGAAAATCTGAGGGTGCAAAAAAAAAAAAAAAAAATCCAAATCTAAATATAGAGAAAATTGACTTTAAAGTTGTCCAAATGAAGTTCTTATCAAGGCATATTACTAATCAAAAAATAATTTTTGATATATTTACAGTAGGAAATCTTCATGGAACATGATCTCTAATTAATATCCTAATGATATTTGGCATAAAAGAAAAATTGATAATTTTGACCCATAAAACTTATTGTTGGCTATTGCTACAAATATACCCATGCTACTTATGACTGATTTTGTGGTCCAGGGTCACATATGAAAAAAGTAAGTGCAATTTGGATGCAGATTTGTTTTAGAATAAGGACCTGGATGTGAAAATAAACTGCGGGCAGCTTATGCTGAACCAGACTCAGAATAATTGTTCTCATATTCTCATCAGCACTGAGTCTAAATGGCATCGGAAGAGGCAATATCGTGTCCTCTGTCCCCTTATAAGCCCCTTACGAAGACTCTGTCCCTCCTCCTGAACTGGTCCCCTCTGTGATGGGCAGGGTCTCTATGGTTACGGGCATCCTGCATCCCTTCTTCATGTCTATGACATCTAATTTTCTCAGCTCTCGCTGCGGTGTAGGGTGCGCTGAGAGGGATAATGATATGCTTTTAGCCGTGCTGACTAGCAATGCAGTCACAGCAAACACATCAGGCGTCATTAGCGGCTGTTAAGCACAAAATCTAAAACTTCACGTATAGTCTTCTATGCGACCCATTCTGTCCCCCTCCAACTCAACATGCCTTTTGAGATATTGGCAAGGGTTTGGTTGCGTGGTTTGTTTTATCATTTGTGTTTATGAGAAGGCAATTACAGTTTATTTCTCACTCCTTTTAGACCTTTCAGCCTGATGGAATAATACAGGCTGCAAGTGAAAATGCAAGGCATGCTTGCGACATCACAGAAGTCAAGCCTACTGAATTGCACTACAGATTGCATTATAAGTTTGTGCTCTATTTGTTGATATTTAAAAAAAGAATTGATCAAACAATATGTGACTCTGGACCACAAAACCAGTCATAAGTAGCATTGGTATATTTGTAGCAATAGCCAAATGTACATTGTATGGGTTAAAATTCTAAATATTTTTTTTATACCAAAAATCATTAGGATATTAAGTAAAGATCATGTTCCATTAAGATATTTTGTAAATTTCCTACACTCTTAAAAATAAAGGTGCTTTAAAAGGTTCTTCACAGTGATGCCATAGAAGAACCATTTTTGGTTCCAAAAAGAACCATTCAGTCAAAGGTTCTTTAGGGAACCATCTCCTTTTTACCTTTTTATAATCTGAAGAACCTTCTTTTGCCACAAAGAACCTTTTGTGAAACAGAAAGGTTCTTCAGATGTTAAAGGTTCTTTATAGAACCTTTTAGACATAAAAGGTTCTTCTATGGCATCATGAAGCACCTCTTTTTTTAAGAGTGTACTGTAAATATATCAAAACTTAAAGGTCCCATATCGTCAAAATCAAAATTTCCTGGCTTTTTTCATGATAACTAAGATCTAGGGGCTATCTAACTACCATATGAGTTTCAAAACAGTCAATCCACAGTAAACTGCACACAGCCTGCTTAAAGTAGCTGTTCATTTTCACGAGCAGCTGTGACTTCCGTAACGATGTGACGTCCGATCGACTCAAGTCACCGCCTTCAGTCACAAACCAACGTCCCACCCTCCTTTTGTCAAACCCCCAGACAACAACGCATCCATTCCATTGAGCAACAACAACAGGAAAACAAGTGGAGAAAACCCTGTTCAGTCGATAGATGTCAAGCTACGATCATTACACAGGCTTCAGAACAACGTTAATATAAGAGACCAGCGGCACGTCAACTTCAGCCTCTTTCACACAGCGATTCCGGTAAATACACGGATAATGTGTCCCACGATTTGTTCCGGAATTGTTTAATTTGGTTCATTCACAGTTGTTTTCCGGGATCTGTGCGTGCTTTACACTAGCCTGGCTATCACCAGACCACGTTATGACTTCGTCATGATTCGTGGTCTGGGAACCACATGTTCATTTTCTCGTATTTGAGGCGTGGTTTACGAATGCCCAGAGCCGTTTATTGGGCGATACGAATGTCTATCAAATGCGCTGTGCGTAGCTCATAGCCAATCGTTTCAATTATACCGGATGACGTATGTAGAGCGAACGCCAAAAGTTGCTCTTTTTTCAAAATAAACTTGCGTTCTAATGTCATTTGTCGCGTCGGGTCGCGCCGCTCGCGTCCAGTGACAGACACGAAAGATAACTTTGCGTCTGCTGCCATGCTGGATCCTTCGGTGAGTCGCATAGAAGGCGTCATCGTCTTGCTGCTCCCTCCCCGTTCTGTGATTGGTTCCCTATCTTAGGTGAAAATTAGGTCCATGGTTTCCAGACTGACTAGAAGCGTGAATAAAATCGCGCTGCGCAAGGCAGTATGGGGACACCCAGGCTAGCTTTACACACAAACCATAAAGACATGTGACGTTTGGATGTGAGATGTAATGCGACGCGTACGTTTCACTAAACTGAAACTAACCTGAACAAACTGTGCTTCAGCGCTGATAGTGAGGAGCTGACTCTGCCTGATGATCGCTGCTTCATTCCACTTTGCACGTAACGTTATTTTTCGTTGTGAAGAGTCGCTTGATAACGTGCATCATTACTACAACACTGCCTTTAGGTTCTGGCTTTGGTTCACACAGTTCCCGTAATTTTCCAGAATCAGCGCGCATTGTGAAAGGGGCTTTACTAAAGCAACAGTTATGTAGCCTACTGCATTCGGTGTTTGTAAAAGAAAAAACATTAATGATCATTCTAAAATATCCTGTTGAGTATCAGCTCTCTCTATTGCTCTGATATCGCTTACGCTTACAGCATACATGACCGTAGTTACCTGTGATTGGCCTGGTTGTGCGTCACTCAGAAAACAACAGGCCAATCAGAAGAGAGGCTCATGAATATTAATTAGATGGGCCAAAATCGACCTGTTTTTGACAGAGCTCCTAAAAAAGGAGCTGTAAAAATATATTGAGATGGATTTTGGCACTTATACCGCAAATATATATTCTTAAGGACATCAACAAATAAAATAAACCTCCAGAAATGTGTACGATATGGGACCTTTAATTTTTGATAAGTAATATGCATTGCTAAGAACTTCATTTGGACAATTTTAAAGGCGATTTTCTCAATATTGCATCCACAAATTTCAGATTTTCTAATAGTTGTATCTTGGCCAAATATTGTCCTATCCTAACAAACCATACATCAATAGAAATCTTATTTAAATCTTAAAAATGACCCTTATGACATATGTTTTGTGGTCCAGGGTCACATATGAATATTCTGTCACTATTTACTCACAGTTTTATTATACTTATTTTCATAGCCTATAATTTTACCTGTATATTATTTTAAGATAAAAATTTTACATTTTAATGTACAAAACTATGAGTCAAGCAGACCATCACTACAATCAATAACTGAAAATTGACTTACACGCAGGCCATCCAAGATCTAGATGTGTTTCTTTCTTCATCGGAACAGATTGGAGAAATTCAGTATCGCAACACTTGTTTACCAATAGTTCCTCTGTATTGAATAGGTGCCTTCAGAATCTGTCCAAACAGCTGATAAAAACATAAGAATATTCCTCAAATTATCAACACAAAACCAGGCGATTAATTAACATCTTCTAAAGTAAAAAGCTGTGTCATTATCCTCCATTAATACATTTTTAACTTCAAATTGTTGCTTTTAGCTAAAATATGAGTCCTCTGTTTGTAATATTGCTTCCAGTGAAAAAGTTGTCTCATCTGAATCAGGAGAGAAATATGCACAGATCACGCACTGTTAACAAGCAAAATCAGCACAAGAAAATTCAAAAACAAATAAGTTGGGGGATTTTGATGTGAGAGAATAACAGGAGAAAGTCTTTTACTGGAGGAATCATTATTATTAATTATGGAGTCTTATTTTGACCAAAACCAAAGGGAACCCCAGGTACTAAGACTTGTATGTCTCTTATTGAAATATGTAGTTGAAACCCCATTGTAAAATTACGTTATTTAAAAAAATCCACATAATTTTGTACATATTTTGGATTATGGGTTTTTTTTTCTCAGAAAATAAAAATACTGGTACAATGACCACAGCTATTAAAAGAGCTTACAGGTGGCGATGGATATAAGCGTAGACTGTAAATGTCGTACCATCAATTTTTCCCCACAAGGCATTTAAACAGCCCTGGATATCGAGTGAAATCCACGCTGATAAACTCCTTCAGTGGCTGTGGCATCATGACAAGCATCGGCACGTTTACATCCTGCCAGGATGGCATCTAGCGTTTCTTGTCTCTGTCGTTTGTAAGCTCTTTCTGTTTGTAAGTGCTGGTCTACTAAAAGCCTCAAAGGCATCAGGGCATCAAATTATCATCCATCACTTCTTTTGTTGGCCTTTAACTGAAAATTACAACCAAAAACCACATGTGGCATCGTATCAGTTTTTATATATTCCAAGTTGTGTTGCAGTAAAAATAGCAACAGTAGCTTACCGGGTGCAGCCATTTCATGCCATTGAAATAATGGTGCCCACCATAGTCCAAAATATGTGTAAAACAATGTGGATCTTTAAAATAACATGTCTTTCATTACTTTTCTGCTACATATTTCAGTAAGTTATATTAAGCCATACAAGTCTTAATACCCAGGGTTCCCTTTAAAGTTAAAACACCTTAATGATGGATTTGTTTCTTAGAAACACACAGCTTTTTACTTTATCGCATAACAATTAATTGTCTGGCGGATCAACTTTTTTTTGGTTGCTTTTCATGCGTAAATGACTTTCTAATGCCACTCTAACATGCCATCAACTTCCCACTCGCTGTTCTTTGCTCATCAGAAAGGCGAAGAGAGCGTGCTGAAACAATAACTCGGTGTTCAACATGAGCAAATGTGACCTACACCTGAGGGCAATTGCAGAGCCAACTACAGCACAATGAAGGGCAAATAACTCAAAGAACAATGACTTCATAATTCAGAAACTCCAAATATAGATGTTTTTCACCAGTGGCAATATTTCTTCCTCCACAAATGGCATTCAAGTTTCTCTGTGTTCTCAAATGTCTTAGTTAGTCACCCATGGTATGTTCGCATCTGCTCAGTATCCTACCTTCAAATGTCACCACAGAACCAAATCAAGAATTATTGATGGTGATAGAAAACATTGCTGGTGGCAACAGGTAAAAGCAAAGAAACAGACAACGTAGAGCTAATGAAGTGAGAGTGCTCTCCGATGCCCTCTGACCATGTGACAAAGATCTAACATGGAAAGTAATGGCATTTACGTAGCCCTGTAACATTACTCAGCACTCGCCTGCGGATAAAGGAAAGTCTATCAAGTGAAAAGAAACGAGGCATTTTGATTGAGGCCTTAGTTCCGTTTGTCTCAAACTATATTAGGTTTGCTGGAAAACAAGGCAAACCAAACTGCCAATCATTTAAAAATGTAATTGTGTGTGATTTGAATCAGTTTACAATTCACATAGTTTCCGTCCACATAGACAGTGTTATTGCAATTGAACAGAGCATTAGCATCATAACAAATGAGCAGCTTTGAGGGCAAGGTTTCGAATTGAGGTCTGAATTTTTGTACTTGCACGTTACCTGCGGCAGAATAAGCGCTTGACATTTGCTCCTTTCATAGACACCATTTAACTGTAAGATATAATAATGTCTAATTTAGGAATACATTTGGAGGTGGCATTACCAATGTGGAAAGCTGCTCAATTATTGTTTAGCCATAACTAATATGTAGCTCAACTGGTGATGCAAGGTGATGGCAATGCTAAGGTTGCAGGTTCAACTCCCAAAGGAACACGTATCACTGGGCAAAAATTTAACATCTAAATTAAAGAGATAGTTCAACTAAAAATTCTGAGAATTCTGTAATTACTCACCCTCATATCAATCCAAGATTACCCGTAAGATCTACGTTCATCTTCAGAGCACAAATGAAGATATTTTTTGATGAAATCCGAGAGCTTTCTTAACCTGCGTAGGCAGAAATGTAATTACCACGTTCAAGGGCCAGATGTCATGATCGGGGCTGTGGGTCTTCCCTCAGCCTCCCGAGGGCGCTGTTCCTGCACTGCACTTCCTGATTGCATTCACCTGTCTTTGTCATTAGCACTGATCACCCACATCTGCTCACTATCTGGACTATAAGAACTCTCTCTTCTCACTCCTGCTTCATGTCTGCATTGTCTTTATGTTCTGTCGTGTCATCTCTGTGTTCTTGAAACTCTGGCTCTAGATCGTGTTCCTGTTCTGTTTATTTTGTGGTTTAGTTATTTCGTTTTGTGCCGTGTTGGCCTTTTTGTTTGTTTTGTTTGTTTATTTATATTAAAAATCCTTCCCCTGCATTTGGACCCAGACCTCCTCCCTTATTCACGTGACAGAATGCAGACATCAAAGATGGGTGCAGCGGGGAAGATTTTTTTCGGGGAGGCGAAGCTTCCCCGTTTGGCGGCGGCGACCACCCGCTCTGTTCCCGACACGGCGGGAATGTCCTTTGAGGCGGCGTCGGCTACTCGCTTCGAGTTTATCTACGCCTGCCTGGCTGAGATAGACGCTCGCAGGGCCGAGACTGCACGGATGCGTCCCTGCTTTGCGGTGGGGGCGGAGAGGCTCTTCCGCGGGGAGACGGCGGTGTCCGTTGTCTCCATTCCTGACGCGCAGGTGACCACGCCCTCTGTTCCTGATGCGGCGGTGTCTGCTATCTCCGTGCCTGAGGCGGCGGTGTCTGCTATCTCCGTGCCTGACGCGGCGGTGTCCGCTATCTCCGTGCCTAACGTGGTGGTGTCCGCTATCTCTGTGCCTGACGCGCCGGAGACTGCTGTCTCTGTTCCTGACGCGGCATTGTACGCTGTCTCTGTTCTCGAGGCGGCGGCGTCCGCTATCTCCGTTCCTGGCGCACAAGTGACCGATGTCTCTGTTCCTGACGCGGCAATGACCGCGCTCTCTGTTCCTGACGCGGCGGTGTCCGCTATCTCTGTTCCTGACGCGGCAGTGTCCGCTATCTCCGTTCCTGACGCACAAGTGACCGATGTCTCTGTTCCTGACGCGGCATTGACCACTGTCTCCGTTCCTGACGCGGCGGCGACCGCCATCTCTGTTCCTGACGCGACAGTGACCGCTGTCTCTGTTCCCGAAGCGGCGGCGACCGCTATCTCTGTTCCTGATGCGGCATTGTACGCTATCTCTGTTCCTGACGCGGCGGCGAGGCCGGCTCGCGTTCCTCTGGCGGTGAGGCCAGTCTATGGGACTCCGCTGCACAGGCCTGGCCCGCCATCCCTCCCCCTGATTTGCCTTCCCCCGTTCCTCCTCCCTCCAGACTTTAGGAACGTCTGGGAGCCGTTCCGTAGGGAGGGGGTACTGTCATGATCGGGGCTGTGGGTCTTCCCTCAGCCTCCCGAGGGCGCTGTTCCTGCACTGCACTTCCTGATTGTATTCACCTGTCTTTGTCATTAGCACTGATCACCCACATCTGCTCACTATCTGGACTATAAGAACTCTCTCTTCTCACTCCTGCTTCATGTCTGCATTGTCTTTATGTTCTGTCGTGTCATCTCTGTGTTCTTGAAACTCTGGCTCTAGATCGTGTTCCTGTTCTGTTTATTTTGTGGTTTAGTTATTTCGTTTTGTGTCGTGTTGGCCATTTTGTTTGTTTTGTTTGTTTATTTATATTAAAAATCCTTCCCCTGCATTTGGACCCAGACCTCCTCCCTTATTCACGTGACACCAGAAAGCTAGTAAGGACATTGGTAAAATAGTCCATCAGTGGTTCAAAAGTAATTTTATGAAGCTATGAGAATACTTTGTGTGTGCAAAGAAAACAAAAATAGGGACTTTATTTAACAAATACTTCTCTTCTGTGTCAGTCGAGACGTGTTCACAAAGTACCACAATGCGTGTGATGCTGCGGAAGCAGGAGCCAGCGTTCTGAGGTAATGTGAAATGTGTAAGACTTTGAAAATATATTCTAAATTAAGTTCTTTGTCTTAAATTAAGAAAAAATACATACATTTTCTTATATCTATGCTTTAAAAATGAGTAAAAATGACAGACATAATTTAGACCGCTCATTAGAGTTTAATAAACTTCCCAAAAGGTATAGATATACTCTCTAAGAACAAGTCTTTATATCATGTGCAGTTTTTCTTCTCAGTTTATTTTTTAGATTAGATAGGTTTTAGATGTTTTATTGGAAAATAAGAATTCTGATTAAGAAAATTATTCTTGGCTATAAAACAGTCCAATTTCAATGTTTATGATCTGAACTAAATGACTTTGGTGATTTGGTGAGTTTATAAGGCTCTTATTAATAGAAAATAACACAATGTTGACCAAAAGCAATGTCTTGTTGTGACCTTGAGTTAACTTTTGGTTTTGTGCTTTCAAAAATAATAGACTTAAAGGAGAAGTTCACTTTTAGAATGAAAATGTCCTGATAATGTAATCACCCCATGTCATCCAATGTTCATGTCTTTCTTTTATCAGTCATGAAGAAATTAAGGTTTTTAAGGAAAACATTCCAGGATTTTTCTCTACGTGATTCCAACTAAGGAATAAGGGTCTTATCTAGTGAAACAATCTGTCATTTTCTTAAAAAACAAACAAACACACAATTTATATACTTTTTAACCACAAATGCACTCTGCGATGCGCATGCGTGTCTTCATGCATTGTGTAAGAACATTGCAAAAGTTTAGATCTTCTAAAAACCCATCATTAAAATCTAATTTTCTCCTTCAACTTCACATCGTTGTTTTACGGTGTTTTTTTTTTTTTTATAAAGGGTGTTTGACTTTCTTTGCACGCTCGCTTTGTAAACACTGGATAGGTACTTCCGCCTACGTTACATGTGCATGATTACATAACGCGTGAGGTCGAGCTAGTGCAAGATGAGTATTTGTGGTTACAAAGTATAGAAATTGTTATTTTTCTTAGAAAATGACCGAATGTTTCGCTAAGACCCTTATTCCTCAGCTGTAGTCCTTTGAAGCTGCATTGAAACTGCACTGAAATTCTGGACCTTTAACCCGTTGATCCCCAATGAAATCCACTATATGGAGAAAATCCCGGAATGTTTATCTTGAAAACCTTAATTTCTTTTCGACTGAAGGAAGAAAGACATCAACATCTTGGATGACATGGGGGGGGGGGGGGGTGTTGTCAGGAAATTTTTATTCTGAAAGTGAAATTCTCCTTTTATTAATTTAAAATAGGCCTATTGTTGTTGTTGAGTCAGTCCTTCCCTTTCTGCTTTTAATTCATTAATTGCAATTGTTTATTTTCATATTTACTAGAAATACTTGAGTCAGTTGTGCGTTTCCTAAAGATAAATGACACATTACATCTGAATTTCAAATTCACGTTCAGGTGGGAGCATGCCTTCAGATCAAAGGCAAAGCAATCAAAATGCTTTGCTTACCAGCAGCAGCAGCTTTGATGTCCCCTCACAATGCTCTCATTGTAGCTCAGGGGCACTTGTATAATGGACAGTTTTTCTTTCGCTTCCCACAAATTTTCATGCAAATAAAACGCATCCTAGAGTCATCTATTTGTGTCAGTCCATCCATCAACTGGCCAAAAAAAGACAGAAAGAACAAAAAGATGGATTATACTGTAATGGAATACGTGTCGCCAGTCGTTTGTAATCTTGTGGAATAACCAAAATCATATTGCATGATAACGGTAACAGTGAATTCCTGTTGTGTCTTCATTCCACTGATTAGGTGGTGCCGTGCCGTACTGGGGAAGACTAGCATGTTTATTGTTCCGTTACCTAATTAAATTTGGCCCCATCTGACTTTTCTAGCAAACTGAACAGATATATGAATGCCATGCCAGAGACTCAGTTTAATAAGATATCGCATTATCATACGCCACTGTTGAATAACATTAATGTTCTCGGTGTTATCCACAAGTGATTAAATTATTTTACTATATTTCTTTATCAAATCCAAACAACTGATGGCCTGTTAGAGTGCATAACAAATAATTATTCTTATTTATAGAGTACATATATTTTAAGTACTTCAATATAAAATGCGAAAACAATTTAATATTTACTTTATTAAATGTTAATACAGATGTAAAATATTAAATTGTTTTTACTGCATACACAGCGTAAAATATCAGGAGTACTCCTGATGTCTATTTAGAAACTATTAAAGGTGACATATCATGCAAATCAGGTCCCCAGTGCATATACCAGCCCAGAAAACACGAAAAAGGACAACCCAGTAAGCCTTTTTCTGCAAGCATGTGAAAGAACGAGCCACTCAGTTTTCGCTCTCCCTGTGATGTAGGCAGAGGATTTTATTATAATATTACTGCCCCTTAATCCGCACGTTTCCATCCACGTTTCCATGCCGCCATTTTCAAGTGTTTTGTCATTGGCTGAGGAGCACAGAACATTATTTCCCAGCCTCAGAGTAGACAAGAGTAGTGGATTTATTCATTTATTTACTGTATATTATGCTGCTGTCACACTGATCTAATATAAAAATGCAATTTCTTTCCCAGCTGTTTGCCTTCACTGACATAACCAACTGTTTTTGTAATTTGTGTGTTTTTAACATAAACCTGTGTGAATTTGACAGTTTAAGCGCAATAAGACATGAAACAGAACTTAATTTAGTACTCACATACTGTGTGACAGACGCTTTCTGTGTGCGTGCTTCGGATGTGTGTGCTCAGAAAACCCTATATCAGCTCGACAGACATGATAATCAAAACCAAACAGATGTTTTTTAGCAAAGTATCTGAGGTACGAGCTGTAATGGCACAGTCAGGGGAACAGCAGCTCATTTCCATTTAAAAAAGACATGCATGAAAATAGCACATTTCTGCATCCACTTAAAATGGGCATTTTCACAATTATATAATAAATTATCTGTGGGGTATTTTAAGCAGAAACTTTTTAGGGACACTTGAAGGTTCATAATAGGTCTCCTTTAAGTATCTGTCATCAGTATTCTGAGAAAAGAGCAGACAGATTGCAAAATTAAACATTGAAGATGCTGTTGGTATCATCTGGATTTGACCTTTGAACTCATTGAAGAATATTGAGGTCAGGGTGACCCCAGCACTACAGAATCAAATATCTACTGCAGACATCATTTTCTCTTTCAACTTAGAAAGTGATTTTTTCGGCTGGGTGTAGATCAGCTGGTAATGTGTCACACGCGCACACAGACATGAACAGGCATTTACACACACACACACACACACACACACACACACACACACACACACACACACACACACACACACACACACACACACACACACACACACACACACGTTGGGTTTACATGTTTTATGGGGACATTCCATAGGCGTAATGGTTTCCATACTGTACAAACCGTATTTTCTATGGCCCTACACCTACCCTACACCTAAACCTAGCCCTCACAGGAGATTGTGCACACTTTTACTTCATCAAAAAAACTCATTGTGCATGATTTATAAGCCTGTTTCCTCATGGGGACCTAAGAAATGTCCCCACAAGGTCAAAATCTACTGGTATTACTATCCTTGTGGGGACATTTGGTCCCCATAACGTGATGAATACCAGGTACACACACACATACAGTGATTACATGAACAAGTAAATTGCTTAGGTTGGCCTATGGTGACAAAAAGCAGATTTTGGCAGTTAACAAAGGTGGTCTATCTCCTTTACATATAGTCATTCACATTTTTAACTTTGAGGCTAAAGAGAGACATAGTTATAAACTGATCTAGCAATAAATTTACTCTACATTTTGACCTATTTCAATCTCACTGAGACTTTAAACTAAACACTGAGTGATATATATATATATATAGATAGATAGATAGATAGATAGATAGATAGATAGATAGATAGATAGATAGATAGATAGATAGATAGATAGATTTTTTTCGAAATTTGGATGTATACGTCATCTAAAACCTGAATAAATAAGCTCTCAATTGATGTATGGTTTGTAAGGATAGGACAATATTCGGCCGAGATATCACCCCTGAAAAGCTACTAAATATATTGTAGAAGCTTTAATTTTCTGTAAAGCTGCTTTGCAACGATTTGTATAATGAAAAGCGCTATACAAATAAACTTGAATTGAATACATGCTAATGATTTAAAGAACATAAAAATTACCCTTTTTTGTGGACATTTTAATTGAAAGGACAAAAGAGAAGTGATAGGAAACCAGGTACACATTTTCCTATTTTTACCGTTACGTCATGTATTCGCTGTTATATATATTTATTCATGATGCCAACTAGTTTCACATTCAACAGCAATGACGCACAGACGTGATTAACTACTTACGCAGACACGGTTTGCGTAACCATGTATGCCTACATTTGGAGAACAAATAATTAAACTAGACTGATGGCCTACTGCACGTGTTGCATCTGGATTTCTAACTCAATCTGACTTGTTTTTAAATGTTTTTAAAGCTAGTTTGTCTTTGGCAGCATTGATGGGACAAATACATGATGTACTTAAAGAACTGGAGTGTTCAAAATATGGTCTCAAAATGATTTTGCCTTCGATTTTTCCCTTCCCGTGTGCCGTACGGAAATAAAAATGTTATAAAGCCTTGGATTCACCAGGAAATAATAATTAGACAAGGGTTTAGTTTAGAATAATGACCTCAAGCACACCCTCTCATCAACTGCAATTACATATAATTCATTGACAAGGAAAATTACCACCACACAAACTGTCAATCAATTAATCTGGTGTATTAAGAGTCAAACAACCACATCTTGTGAAAATGCAATTCAGATGAGCTTGTAACAAACAGCCTTTACGTAATTTGTTCATTTGGGAAAATGTTTATATGTAGCACTATTACATCAACTGTAACGCATCTGGCTCTGTGATCAATTATATATTTATTCATCAGTTTAACAATGTTTGACCACAGGAAATGAGACATCTTTTATCAAAAAAGCAACTAGATGTAGATCTTAACCATGCTATTCTTTTTTTTTAATGCTGAAAAACAACAAAGGTCCATAAATAGCTTAATCAATAAATAAATAAATAAATAAATAAATATCATCAATGTCTTTAACAAACAGACTGTGTCAGAGTAAGTCCACAGAGACCTTTCTTCAGACACTGGAGATGGTATGTACAGCGGAAGTCTACACAGTTCATGTCAGGTATCAGGGAGGATCGCGCCATCGTTGCAGGACTGGCACCGTTAACACGATGTGAAGGTCTTCCAGAAGAAGTTTTTGCAGGGGGCTTTGCGGTCGCGCTGTGGCAGCTGTGATAACCGGTTGTAGACGGCCCGTTCTTCCAGACGGGACTCCAGGGGCTCCTCCACATCCAAGGGGACGGGCGCTATCTCCCCAGCCAGCACGCTGTTGTCTACTCCGTCCAACAGCCCAGAGATCAGCTTCAGGATCAGCTCCTTGCGCTCTTTGCTCAGCTCCTGGTGAGAAAGCAACTCGACTTGAATTAGAGTGCAAGATTTTAAAGGCTTCAACTATTCATAATAATCATAATACAGCTCTTTTGGACACTAAACATCAACATGTGTCTAAAATGCTTGGTAAATCCATAAAAGCTACAAGTGGAAGCACATTTAGAGCCACTCACCCTACTTTGTGTCGGGTTCCTCTCCTCCAGTGGAAGCACAGCTGCTGCTCTGACACTATACAGCACCAGCAAAAGAGACACTAGGCTGGACAAAAGCTGCATACTGACAAAACAGTTGAAGTTAAAGTGCGCAGAAAGGTCGGTCAGAGAAGCGAAGCAGGAACTTCGAAGTCCTTGTAGCTCCTGGTGCAGAGTGAAGCTGGAGAGATCTTGGTTTTTGAGCGCTTCAGGTGGCAGGGTCCTTATATACCTCTCGTTCCAGTCCCCTACTGACGCAGTGGTTGGAGGACGGAGGGGAGAGGGTGGGGGAGTGGGTGGCTTAGGAACTAACAAAGGCATTGAGTAGTTAACCCCCCAACAAACCAGACGTTGTGCCGGTGGGGAGGACTGCGCCACAACGCTCACGTCATAGCTCTAAAAATGGTCCTGATTTCAGTTAAAACGGATGCAAGGAAAAAAAACACCGATGATGACGGCGATACGATAACGTGAAAAGTTCTGTGGGCCGCTCATTGTTTATGCTAATTATGATTTACATTTCTGTAGAGAGTGAAATGACATGCAGAGAGCGAATCATGTTTTAGGAAGTACGGCGGTCAGACGTACGCTGTAATTACGCGGCGTTCTCACTCAGAGCTGCATTGTGATTTCAATACAAGGAAATCAAACTAACCCGTTTTGTTGTGTACAGTGGCAGTCTGCTCCCATTCCAACGTGTAATTGAGCACAACTCCTCCTCCTTCTCCTTCAGATTGCCATCGAACCGTCTGGCACCTGGAACAGCTGAGAAAACTGTCTTTAGGGAGAAAGAAGATGCTTTTGATCCGTGGTTGAAAAGAAGATGAATAACAAGAATTAAGTCTTTTATGGAAATGTAACTGCGGATTTTACCATGTAAGAATACCAAGTGAGACAAACATTAGCACAAAAAGCAAACGAGGTTGTGTAGTCATACAGTACTACAGCAGCAAATCTAATAGAAAAATTATTAAAGGATTAGTTCACCTGAAAATTTTGTTCAAACGCTCACCGTTGCTCCAGAAGGAACATGCATTAAGAGCCAGGGATGTAAACTTTTGAACAGAATGAAAATGTTTACATTTTTCTTATTTTGCCTAAATATCATATTTTTTATTTATTACTGCCCTTCAGAAGCTACAGAAGATACTTAAATGTTTCCCAGAAGACAAATAAGTTAAATTTACCATAATCTTCAAATTCAAAAACTTTTCACCCTCTGGCCCTTAATGCATTGTTCCCTTCTGAAGCATCATTGAGTGTTTAGGCCTTCTGTAATAGTTGCATATGAGTCCCTCAGTTGTCCTCAGTGTGAAAAACCATACAGTCATTGTTAAAAAGGGTTTAAATACACAAAAATGCTGAAAAACCAAAGAATTTGTGGGACATTTTGTGAGATTTTTCTGAAGAACGGCAGGCAGTTCAACTGTTCAGGAGAAACAAGGGACTTGTAACTATCACTAAAAAAACAGCTGTGGATCATTCAGGTAACAACACAGTATTGAGAATCAAGTGTATGTAAACTTTTAAACAGGGTATTTTTTTAATAAATTTAACTATTATTTTCTCTTGTGGGTGATGGGTGATACGTAAACATCTTTTGTGTGTAATATCTTCTTCAGTTCAGTACTAAATAAAAAAGTAACATGCATTTTGTATAATCCTTATTTAATTAGCATTTTGCAGATTCTGCAAGGTGTATGCAAACTTTTGACCTCAATTGAATATCCAAGTGAAATGCTTCTTGAACAAGACAAAAATGTAGCACGGGGCTTGATTTGTCCATCAGGAATTAGGTATTTTCATTTGCTAACTGCTGCAATCATAAGTGACTGGATTATTGTCCCGCCCTCTTGCCAGTGCATACGTCATCAAAGAATAGACAACATTGTGAGGGTAGTAGGGGATGTTATTGTTTTTGATTAACCACTACAAAGGCACATAAATAAAAAAATAAATGTTCATGGTGACTTTAATGTTTTACATACTCTACTGTACAGACAGCACTACACTCAAAGCGCTGTGCAGTTTGCATAATCAGTCTATATGTGTTTACACTGAGTGTTTAATTAAACCAGAATGAGAAATGGTAGCCTACCAGACCAGTTGGGCAGTCAAAATAAAACATGTCTTGGTCATGGGCTCCTGTCATGTTCTCATTCCGGTCAGCTTTTCTGGCACCCACACACCTCTTTGGATATGCATACACACACCCCGACTGAGTTCACGTGGCCAGGAGCCCTAATACCCGCGCTTTAGCGCATTTTTCACAGCAGACAGATACGGACAGACTTCAGGGCCCCGGGCTCTGTAGAGATTAACACAGCGTTGAGATGAGCTGCCCCCAGCCGAATCGTGATAAAGTGCGTTTGAAGAATTCATGCCAATTGACCAGTGCCAAACACATCTAACGTTCACTTCCCAACCAACCTCAAACATGTCTGCGTCAGAGTAAAATGCCAATCCACATCCTCCTGTTGTCTCAGCGGGAGTTTTGATGACTTCATATCAGGGTTACAATAGAGAGATTACTTTTAATGAAATAAACATTAACTGAAACACACACACACACACACACACACACACACACACACACACACACACACACACACATGTACATACATGCATCTAGTTGCAACACTGATCATTTTAATTTAGTTTAACTTGATAAAAATAAAATTCAATTAAAAAAACTAAAGTAGACATTAGATAAATCTGGCAGTCAATGGGACAACCACAAAACTCCTGGTTTTCATCCAAAATATCTTAAATTGTGAACTCTTGTGAACGCGCGTCGAAGAGAAGAAAATGTTGAGTAAAATTTCCTTTTTGTTTTCTTTGCGCACAAGGTATACTCGTAGCTTATTAACATTTTGGTTTGAAACACTGTCGTCTCATGGACTACGTTACCTTTCTGGGACTTGAATGTGTCAGTCCCGCTGTTCTCTACCAAAGCTTCGTATTTTATCAAAAGTTTCTTCATTTGTGTTCCGAAGATGAACGACATGAGGGTGAGTATTTTAATTTTTGGCAGGTGGAATATTTACCTGCAAAGTGACTCCTGATACTCTTCACAAACATACCCATGCATCACTGCAATCAAATAATGCTAGGATGTTTGTAGGCCGAATATAGCAACAATGGCGCCATCTAACGGATAGAAAGGCACTTTACCATCAAACGTTTGATTATACGTAACGTAGCCAAACGTGAATTGAATCGATGCTACTCTTAGAAAATTAGATTAGATAATTAGATAACTTTAGGAACTTTATAGAAAATTAATCAGTTGTGGTTACATCATTTTTATTTCAAAACAATTTATGAAATTCGCAAAATGAAATGTACATCACAAACATTAAATGGTAAAAGGACAGATCAACCCTCTTCCATACTGTTAAATTTGACAGAGTACAAAATTGCTTGTCCTATGCAACTATCCTTAAAAGTCCTTAAAAATCTTTAGCTATCCATCAAATGCACTGTTATTTTGTCGTATAGTTCCATAATTATATTCATTATTAAGACAGTGTCTCACTGTGTGAGACTTCCAGTATTTCTAATGTTAAAAGACACCTCAAAATCGTTCCATCACACATTGTTCATTGACCATAAGCATACGTTTGCAATACACTATAGCATATCACTCAAAAAGGCTTCATACCAAACACTATTTGCTCTACAAAAAAAATCACATCATGTAATTGTTCATGAGTCAGAGCACACAAGTCACCCACAGAGAGCCCATATGCCACCTTCACAGGTTAAGAGGGAAAACACAACCATTTATGTTAGATAATATTAACCAGAGAAAATAGACTACAAATTTGCTAGTTACAGTAAGCATCTTCTGTGGAGACTCTCAAGTAATCGTTTTAGAAATCATAACAATACTAAATAGACTTTCCTTACATTTGACAGTGATAAACTGCCCCATAAAGTGAAACCATAATACAGTATGTTAAGAAAATCTATAATTGTTACTGACCTCTTCAAAGTCTTCTAAAGAGTTTAGAGAGAAGATATGCAGTTTATTTAAAATACCTGCATGCTTATTTAATGAAGTAACACCAAAAAAGACAGTTGTAGTGGAAGGTTGCACCCTTTTCTCATACTCAACACAAGTAAGAGAAAGACTGTGGAATTTGTCACAGAACATGCATGATTGTCAGTTTGTACAGTTCAGAACGTTTGATGTAGTAGGTGGAAAAGTAAAAGGAAACAATAAGACAGAAGCACTGATGAAACTGGACAGACAAACGGAATTTCCCCACAGAAGGCATTTGCACTTGTCCATTAGCAGTCCGTTGACCAATCAAAAGCCGGAGAGGGATGCACTGAGGGAGCTACTGCAGTTGTGGGGAGGGTTTTGTTCTGCTTTCACAGAAGGCAGCGTGTTGACGAGATGGCACCCATGAAGCCATTTACGCTTCACTTAGTACCTGTGTAAACAGTGGGTCATTTCATTTTCCTTAAATTTTACTAGAGCACAATTAATCAAAAATAAAAGGCTGCGTCTTACCTTTCTGGCAAATTCTGGGAGGATGAATGCAGCACGGTGGATTTCAGGATTGTAATATTTGAGGTTCATGCTCTCGATCTCATCCCTTGGTAGTTCTCGTAATGGCTCACGGAAATTAGTTTTCTGCAATAAGCAAAAAAATTAATTTACTAATGATATTATTATTATTCTTATTTTATAAATACACTTTCATTCAAAAGTTTGGAACTGTTTTTTGTCTCTTATGGTCACCAAGGCTGCATTTATTTGATCAAAAATACAGTACACAGTGTAATATTGTGAAATATTATAACAATGTAAAGTAACTGTTTTATATTTCATATATTTTAAAATGTAATTTATTCCTATAATGCAAAGCTGAATTCTCAGCATCATTACTCCAGTCTTCAGTGTCACATGATTTTTCAGAAATCTTTCTAATATGCTGATTTGCTGCTAAAGAAACAATGTTGAAACCAATTGTTCTGCCTAATATTTCTACCAGGGTTCTTACACATTTTCATTTCCAAGCATTATTATTAGATTTATATTTGGTATATAAAAGTAGCATCTGTAAATATTTTAATTTTCTTTTAGTTTGAGTTTTTTTTTTTTTTTTCACTGATTTTCTCGCAACATACAAAGCACCTAAAATAAATAAATACTTTTACATGCTCTTAAGAAACTACATGTGCATGATCATTTTTTGCATGTTTACCCATTACAATTTCTAGTTTTATTTAACCTATTTTCTAAAATTCGGCTTTCATTAGGGCAGTATGCCATATTTCAAGGTCTTAGGCCTCTTTAACGCATAGTCTGTGGCGGCCAAGAAATCACACCACAAAATGGGTACAATAGGTAGATCAGTGTGCATTGTCCTATTTGCTAAGTTTAATGGTTTCTTGTGCACATATAAAAGTCTGTATATTTTTTACTTTTGCAAAGGTCTTGAGGCTATGTAATACGGTGCTAAGAATATAGTGAGAAGAAACCCAAAATGTTTATAACCTGCATTTTGCATAATGAAAAAGTGCACTTTGAATTCATTCAGTCATATTTGATAACTAAAACATCACTAAACAGCTGCAATTCTATTCTATTCGATTCTAAGGAAAAAGGTCAGAGTTTTTATTTAGCAATTCTGACTTTATTCTTTGAACTGACACTATTTCTGACTGAACTGAGTCATACAAACCGGCAATTACGTGTTGTAAAGTCAGAATTGTGCAATTCTGAGAAAGAATTGCGGACGTAAAGTCTGACTTATTTTCTCAGAATTGTGTGATACTGTATAAACTGTCAATTGCATGTTATAAAGTCAGAATTGCAAGATTCACAATTGCAAAATATAGGCCTGGTTTCATAAACAGAGCTTAGACTAAACCAGGATTAAGCCATAGCACAATTAGGACATTTAAGTAATTTTTATGAACATACTTAAAAAAACATTAATGGTGTGCATTACTGGTATCTTGAGACAAAACAAAGGCACAGATATATTTTCAGATCAGTCAGTGCAAGTTTCTTTCAGTTGAAACAGCTCAGACTTACATTTTAGTCTAGGATTGAATTGTGAAACCAGGGGATAAAGTTACAAAAAAAATATCAATAAAAAGGTATAGTGAAGTTATTCAAACAAAAGCAGCGTTATTAAATGCTAATAAGAAAAACCGTACCGGGTTTTTACTGCAAAGCATGAAGCCGATTTGTCCACTTGGATATGTTGGAATGGTGCAGTATGCATAGTCTACTACAGGAAAGAGGGTCTTACAGAAGGTCCGCATTTCCTTTATTAGCTCCAAATGCAACCACTGACACTCTCCTGTGAAATTGCAAGCAAAAATTACAAACTTGCCAAATGCATGTCAACAATATTCTGAATTTAGTTTTTTTTGTAGATTTGCAATGATATCAACCTTGACAACAGAGAATTCCTCCCTCACAAAGTGCCGTTTTCATGAGCTGATAGTACGACTCTTTAAACAAGCTTTCAGCCGGACCTGTGACAGGGTGAAATGAGATCAGCCTGAAATGAACACCATGTTTTGTCTGGCAGTCAATGGCAACATCATTATTTACCAATGCAAAGAAGAAACTTCATTGCCACACATTGGGCTGCATACCGACAGGGTCTGAGGAGTCTGTGATGATGACGTCAAAAGCATCCTGATTCTTTTTCATGAATTCAAAGCCGTCACCTACATGCAGAGTAAGTTTGGGGCTGAAGAAGCCTTTTGCCATTCCAGGGAGGTACTTCTTGGAGACATTTATTACATCCTGCGGAAAAATGTGATCCGTGAAATTAATAAGCATGTTTAAGCATGAAATAATTAATCATAACCTTAAGATATGCTGCTCAATTAATTTCCAGAGTGAGTTTCTGATACCTTCAGTGTGTCATACATGGAGATTAAATACAGCAAGATTAAACAGACTTGACAAAGAGGCAAATTTTTAAAAATATGTTAATATATACTGCAACATTTATTAATGTTTAGAAGTCTCATCATAGCTATGTTTATATGATTTAAAGAAACAGTAGAAACAGTAACATTTAATTATATTAAAAAAATTCAAATTCAATATAAATTAGACTTACATGTATTTTTTTCCTTTGATGACAATGCAACAGCCATTACTCTAGTTTTCAGTATCACATGATCTATCAGAAATCATTTTTAATATGCTGATTTGGTGCTCAAGAAACATTTCTTAATTTCTGTGGGATCCGTGACACCATTTTCAAATTTTTTGATGTCACTACTGTCATTTTTCAGCAGTTTAATGCATCCTCGTTGAATAAAATTCCCAACCAAAGTCTTTTGAATGCAGGCATACATTCAGGTTTAACTGGATACAAACCTCATCAATTTCACACTGAACAACAGACTCCACCAGCGGATGCTTGACAACCTCCCTCAGGACACCACCGTCTCCTCCACCAATGATGAGAACCTGATGAAAGGAATGGGGAAAAACATCTAAACCAAAGGAAAATGCGGTAACATGCAGAAACCAAACACTCAAAAGTTTCAGTTTTTCCAAATCATATTTATACAACACGCAAAATGTGACCACATACCTTCTTTGGGCAAGGGTGGCAGCAGAGAGGTAGATTGGCAATCATTTCTTGATAAGAAAATTCGTCTCGTTCTGTGCATTGGATGACTCCATCCAAAACCAGCACATTTCCATACGTTTTACTGCAAGAAGAGAAGCAACAATGATCATTTTTATACATTAAACAATGAAATGTACAACAAAAAGGGGGGAAAAAGCATAACAGATCTATTTAAAGTATCCTTAAAGGCATAGTTCACCCAAAAATGAAAATTACCCCATGATTTATTTACCCTCAAGCTATAGGTGTATATGACTTTCTTCTTTCAAGCTAATACAATCTGAGTTTGTTAAAAAAAAATTGTCCTGGCTCTTCCAAGCTTTATAATGTCAGTGAATGGGTGTTGAGATTTTGAAGTCCAATAAAGTGCAACCATCCATCATAAAAAGTATTCCAGTGAGGTTCGGTGAGAAGGCTTTGAGGATTTGTAAAGAAAAATGTAGGAGGATTTCGATATAAGCCAAGAGGAGAGTGGTTTTCCTTTGCTGCATTTAAAACTTGGTTCTCGTGAGACTAGCATGTTCTCATCGTAGCTTGTGGTTTATAAAGTTTTAGATATGGATATTATTCTTACACAAATGCATCGATTCACTTCAGAAGGCCTTTGTTAACCCCCGGAACCATGTGGAGTACTTTTTATGATGGATGGATGCACTTTATAAGACTTTAAAATCTCAAGACCTATTCACTGCCATTATAAAGCTTGGAAGAGTCAGGACAGTTTTTAATATAACTCCAATTGTATCTGTCTGAAAGAAGAAAGTCATATACACCTAGGATGGCTTGAGGGTGAGTAAATCATTAGATAATTTTCAATTGAGGGTGAACTATCCCTTTAAGGACGGCAACCAAGCATGTGTGATTTGAGAAGACAGCTGACAGCTCTGGACTCTCATCACATATCCTATTGGGCAACACCCTGTATGTGCAAATACTTCATTTCATTGATTTTCAGGGCAGAAGTAATAATAGCAACCTTAAATCTGCATTGCCAACCGTATGGATGACTCTAGTTACAAGCCAGTGAATAAATGTATAAGTGTTTAAATAGCAGATACAGACCATGGACACGCTGTCAAAATTAATGTTCTTTTCATTTTCTAATGTACCACACAAGTACGGGTCTAAATATTAGTGTTATCATTTATATTTTCTTTAATGTTTGACCTTTGTAATGAAACGTTTAACGTATAATACAGATTTAAAATAAAAACCAATGCGCTCCTATAGTTTTAACTCTCAATGCCACGCCAGACCTACAGCAGGCGATGCAGTTAGCAGGCTAGTAGCAGCCACCCACATAGCAAGACATCCATAAGCCAACGTGCTTGCTGAGTGGACAGCTCCGAGAAAAGTGAGAAAAATCACAGCACTATCTCCACCAGCTATGACCGATAGCTTCACTTACGCGCTGCCGGTAAACACTGCAAGTTAGCGAGCATGCTAATTTAAGCCACTTTGCACCAGGACTCACCTTTTAAAAACCATTACATCCTGGAACTTGGATTTTTTATGATACAACACTTCCTCCACTTGAAGACTCATCGCTTGACCAGGCCATAACGTGCACGTTTCGGTGAACCACCCGTCTTTAATGTTGTCCATTGCCAGGGGATTTAAATGTAAGCGGCGGTGGGATGTAGTAGTCTGATCAAACCAGTCCACTGCAAGGAGTTACTGGAGATCTTGAGCGCCGACTGACACGTTGGGCGTTCTCTGCACCGCAACCGAACCCAAGAAATAACATGCGACCAATGGGTGCTGGCTGACGTCATAAACTAGAGCGAGGACGGGGGTTGTCTGTGCAAGCAAGGTTGGTTTTGTGCCGGTGAGGATGAGCCCACGTGAAAATAGAGGTCTAATGTTAGCTTTATGGGTGTGTGAGTGGGTAAGAATGTCTGGTGTGTTCTGGTTTGTTTATATGGGCCATTCTACAGAATTGGTGCAAACTGCTGTCATACAACAAAAAAAAAAGTTGTTTACTAAGATCCTTTTATTATTTATTGAAACCCACAATAATATTTAAAATATTAGTACGCTTAATTATATATAAATTATCATTTAGTGGGTACTTCCAATTAGGAGGCGGCTGTCCCGAACCCTAACCACTAAATTTCAACTTATGAAAATGATATTGAAATCATTTTTGCCTTTTATTGCATTGTTGTTTAAAAAAATTACTTTTTGAATTTTTTATTTTCTTTGTAAACTGTGAAACTTTTGCTGCGTTCCAGGCAGGTTTTTGAGCCTGTAAATCACGACTTCAAACCACGACTCAAGACTTTGTAGCGTTCCAGGCAAGTCACGTCAAACTGCCTGAGCGCAATTATTATTATATTATTAATTTGATTGCAACGTTATATTATCCTAAAATCTATTTTCCCCCGTGTACCACTTGCATAAACACCGCATCCGTAGGGGCTGCCATTGTTGTTTCGCGGGCTATGTGACGGCTAGAAGGGATACGTCTACGACCGGAAACTAACAATGAAATAAATTTTTCTACCTATTAGATTGTGTTTTTTTAACGTCTACACCTACCCCAACCCTAAACTTAGCCCTTACTATAATAAAAAAAAAAAACAGTATTATTGTTGTACAGTGTGATAAAAATAATGTTAGATTGATGTGCGCATGCCCAGTAGCGAATCATGTATCCCTTCTAGTCTTTACCCTATGTGACATCAGAGCTCGGAACTGGGAGTACATCGATCTAATACGAGTTCAGGGGTGGGAAGTCACGGGTTTGACTGCCGTTCCAGTGCACTTTCATGGGAAGAAGGTTGGAAAAACACGGTAGCGGGTTGCCTGGAACACGGCATTAATGTACCGCATTTTTCGGTAACTACCGTAACAGTGTATGTTTTCGTCCATTGGCTGAGACTGATTTTAACTACACTCCTACGTTGATAATTAGAAAATATTTATGTGTTACTCTCTATCATAGCTACATGGTGAGTAGATAGACCCCATCATTTTGAGGTAAAAGTGTTCAAAAGCATGAAAAATCTGTGTGCAACTTTGAAGAATGTCACCGAACACCATTTTTCTAGAATTAAACACATTTTTTTGGAAGTTATTCCATAACATTTCATTTTTTATGAGTTCAACTGTTCAGAACTATGTTAGCTAACCATGTGCTGATTAGCATCTTTGGGCTAGCTTCAAAAGTATCTAAAATGGTCACTACCGGAACGGTCATGACCGAAAAATTTTGTTAAGTTTAGTTAATGACATCCTTGTTTTTTTCGGGTGTTTTTTCCTAAAATTGTCACTACCAAAACAGTCACAACTGAAACATTTGGTGGTATCGGTAGTGACATCTTTCTTTTTTGGGGTGTTATCTAGGGTGACCAGACGTCCCGAAAAATTCGGGACAGTCCCGAAATCTAAGCTGCTGTCCCGAATCCCGAATCCCGCTCTAATTGTCCCGAAAATTATGCTGAAGCAATATCTTAAATATAGTTATTGTCTGATAAAACATAAAAACTGTCCGTGGAGCGAGGTTGAGTCATCCGCCGGCTGCACATTGGCTGCAGCATCTTGTTTTTTGTTTTTTTTAGATATACCCAGAGCCATAGAGAAAGAGAGCTACGACACGCTCTGATCTCGCCGCCGCGCGGTCACGTGGTTCGTGGAGCGCCCAATAGTTCCAAACAACTCCGCGCTCCAATGTGTTTGAATAGGTGTGTTCGAGCTCATGCTGCGCTGCGCAGACCGATCGGCGAGATTAGCCGAAAGCAGTCGGGGAGGAGCTGAAAACGGAGCCGTCAAGTCGGACAAATTGGGGATCTCGTTGCTCTCTCAAACATGGCAGATCACGTGGCGTTTGCCTACTTTATTGCAGATTAACTGGAAGCTATAGAAATACCTTTTTTTGTTGGAAGAAATGCAGCACATGCAAGTAAAGCAGCAACTACAGATTTCAGCATCAATCATTGTTGACCACATTAGATTAAATGTCTGTGACATTTTAGTTATTCCATAAAAAATATTACTTAAATATGCAGCTGAAAACTATAAGTGGTCTGTATGAAAAAAGTACAATAATAAACTTATGCACAAATCCAGTATAAAGAATTTAAGGGAAAAAATGTACTGCAGTCAAAAGATCGTAAACTATTTACGAAATGGCATGCAAATTGATTTGTTATGCATGAAACACGCGTGATTATCGTCATGTGGTGAATGTGGCCAATCATGAGAAGCTGTGACGTCATCACAGCCTGGCGCAGTCCCTTCTGAAATGTTGCGCTGGCTGAGCAAGCCGGCTGTTCTCGGAACGCTCTCGCGTTACTTTGATGCCGCACGTGAACGTCACGTGGCGTCGGCGCCGGTTCAAGTCGGACAAAATTTCTAACCGGCATGCACTACTTCAAGTCAGCCGCCGATCGGTCTGCGCAGCGCCGCATGAAGTCGAACGCACCTAATGGGTTTATGTAGGATAGACAGCAGTTTTACTATATTTGCATCAATTTCGAGTAATTATTAACACATAATGTGCATTGATTGTGTATTGATAACTTCTCTGAATACGCTTTACAATCGCATTTTATTCTGGGCAGTGATAAAGAGACATAATTAATATGTTCTCATACTTTTTGGCAGTCAAATGTGACCAAACACGTAACTTTTATTCAATTCAATTAAATAATTGTAATATATAGTTAAGTTCTATTTAGTTAATATTTGAGGAGGCTTTTTTTGTACTAAATAATATGTGCAATAATGATCCTGACCATTTAAAAGATAACATTTTCTAATATAGTATTTATATTACAGTTAGTTTGATATTTAAGGTAAAATACATTTGAATGTGTATTTGGACATGATCAAACACTCTCTTTTTTATATGTTTTGATTTAACGATTTAATGTTAGATAAGAAAAAAGTAATATATTCGTGTTATTTTATGATATTCAAATATACAACATAACTGAATATTATAAAAGGCAAGCAAAAATGGCATTTGACAATAGAAAAGAGGAAAATAGTGTTTAAAAAACACAAGGCAACGAATTGCATTCAGCATACATTTTTTTTAAATCGTATTTCTTGAATGCAGTCTTTACTGAAAGTCATTCAATCTCCCACAGTGAGAGAAAGATTGCAGAAAGACTAAAAACGTAAAAATATGACAATTAGTATCTCGCTATTATGGTGTTTCTCACGTTATCTAACTGCATTTACAGTATAACTGTTTATTTTTTAACGATAAACATTAAGATGTTGCTAGCAGCAAATTACACTGTACCAACACCGCGACAGTACAGACCAACAAGTTGGTCTCGTCCTTCTTTAAGAAGGCACCGTGTTCAAAATAATACTTCTGTAGCCTACGTATTAGGCTATATCAATTTATATGCATATGTACTTGTTAATAAAAATATGATTGCTTCATTAACTTCAGATTGAAGTATAAAAATAGCCTAACGCAACTTAAATAACGTTAGGCTACTTATATTAATAAAAACATGATTGGTTCAGACACTTTCGTTTGAAATTCATTATCTTTATTATTCATTACCCCCCCCCCCCCCCCCCCCCGTCCCGAATTTCAACCAATCTCATCTGGTCACCCTAGTGTTATCCCATAAAATTGTCACTACTGTAACAGCCACGACTGAAACATTTGGTGAAGTTTTAGTACTGACATCCTTTTTTTGGGGTGTTATCCCATTAAATTGTCACAACCGAAACATTTGGTTGAAATGTTTTCTTATTTATTTTTTTGTTCCATGTAACATTTAGAATGACAGTTATGGCACTTTCCATAAATAGGGTACAAAACAGATCCTGAAACTGTTAAAAGTAGAAACTATTTTACTTTTATTTTTCAGCAAATGTTTTTTGCACATAATAGAAAAAATAATGTTATGGTAAATCATAATTTTGACATTTAAAAAAAATCAACATTATGAGATTAAATGTCAACATTATGACATTAAAAATGTTTTTGATTTTACAAAGTGCATTTTGTGGAGAAAACATGGTTCTATGTTTGGAAAATGTTGATCATCAACCTTAGAAAACCAAACTAAGCTTAATTTCGAGATGCCTTATTTTTTTATACTTTATGGGGAGTGCAATTTTTGAGAATTATTGGGAAAGAATCATGGAAATTTTGCTTCTCACCTTGCACAAATGTCATAAAACACCGAAGTATACCATATTTGTGGAAACTGCCTTTAGCACATGACACAAGCTCTTATTTTTAACTTGAATACAGTTTACATAACATATTTTCCCATGAAGACAGAAAATGAAAACAGTTAATACTGGTTATTCCATGTTGTACTGAATGAACGAATCATCCACAAGGCACACTTCACAATAGCAGCTAAAATATTCACTGTTGATACAGTGAAAACAAAACATTGACTGTAGACTGAACATGAAAAGCTGTCAGTAATATTCACAGAACACAGAATATTAACACTTACACAATCATGCATACTATTTATAATACAATACAGCAGACATATTAGCAACATTATGAATTCAAATAACAAAATCTATAACCTATGTAAACATCAACGATTATAATCATGTTTTTAAAAGATGCTACTGATCATTCTTTCAGCTGTCTACCAATTAATTCAGATGAACAGGACCTAATCATTAGGATTGGGATTGGCATCGGGATACTGGGAAAGATCAAAGGTCAGCACCTTACTGATGACACAATCTCCTTGCTGTAAAATGAAAAATACAAAAAAAAAGAAAAGAAAATTCAAAACAGTTTAGTTATTCAAGTTGCCATCTCTAAAGCACAGTGTACAATAACGATATAATGATAGTTTGGGATGGAAACTACTTTTGTTAAGATTTATACAACCCATTGCCGAAAGACAAACCTCAGGGTAAACTCCTATGAGGGAGTCAGCTTTTGTGTAGAACTCCTCTTTCAGAGAGATAACAATTGCCTGGAAATTCTGGACTGACTGGTCTTTTATGTAGTTGGCCACCTGCAAAGTAAAAGTTAAATACATATTTCATATCAATGCCATTTAGTTCAGTTGTAAGCACATTTGCATTTAAAAGAGGCCTTCTCACAAACAGACACACATACCTTGCCTATGTTGGTGTTATCCAAAGCAGCATCAATTTCATCCAGGACAAAGAAAGGTGCAGGC
Organism: Garra rufa; assembly: GCF_049309525.1. NCBI lineage: Eukaryota > Metazoa > Chordata > Actinopteri > Cypriniformes > Cyprinidae > Garra > Garra rufa. The sequence continues at coordinate 27,394,013 of NC_133378.1, read as the reverse complement.
TTGTAGCTATAAGAATACAATTTTTGAGATTTTTTATTTAGAGGGCAAAACATACAATTTTAAAGGATTAGTTCACTTCCAGAACAAAAATGTACAGATAATTTACTCAACCTCTTGTCATCCAAGATGTTCATGTCTTTCTTTCTTCAGTCGTAAAGAAATTGTGTTTTTTTTTAGGATTTTTGAAAATATGGTGGACTTCCAAAAGTTTGAACTTTCATAATGCAGTTTATAGAGTTGGGGTTCTTGGACTCGAGTCCGGTGTCAAGTACAATTTTTAGCACACTCTGATGCATTTTTACTCGGACTTGACTCGGGAATTACTGAAAGCTCTTCTCAGTCAGCGTGTGAATGCTGAATTAAGTTCTCTTTTGCATGTTATTGCTACACACTTACACGAAAAGTAATTTCAAAATGCACCGTCTTGAAGAGTATTCATGTAAATGCAGTCGGTTTTGTCTTGAGTGAATTGGAACAGTTGAGAGAAATACAGATGTGTCAAAATATATGATCTGTGCGTCCAGTCTTAAAGTGACAGACTGTTTATTTTCCTTCAGTAAGCTTGAGAATGATAATTTACTTACTTGGGTGTGCATTATTTTCTAATAATTCAATGGCCCATTGTCAATAGACCAATTTGGAGTTGACATTACAGTTACGTCACTTGCAGCTGCGCACACATTGTGGTGGCAGAAAAATACAATTTAATCTCACAATTCTGAATTGTTTTATATGTCGTTTATGTTATATTTCGGACTTTGTAACTCAATTTTACTCAACAATAGTTGAGTTATTTGTCAATTTTGAGGGAAGTGTGGGATATAAACTCATGATTTTGAGCTAAGGGGAAAGGGGAGAATGTCTTTTCTTATCAGAATTGTGAGATATAATTTCGGAATTGAGAAAATAAAGTCCAAATTTTTAAATATAAACTCAACTTTACCTTTTTCATTCTTTTATTCAATGGCTTCATAGACTGCTACTTGAAAACTGTCATTACCCCTTACAGCCTCATTTTCATCCAAGAAAAAAAAAATGTAAAATGCCATCTAACCTGTCTAAGGTCTAACTATTCATCACATAAAACCCAAAACACACACAGCCACAATCAAGAGATAAAAGGTGGATTTTCTGCTCCTCAGTTCTCATTCACTAAGCTTCCTACCCACCCTATTGAATATATACGTTTACTATATAACAACAAATAAAGTCAAGTCCTGTCCTATAATTTTCACATTCTAAAAGCTGTTTCACTCTGAAATATGTCACAATACATAAATCAAGTCAGCCATAACTTCTGTTACATGACTTAAAGTTTGCTGAGCAGGACACTAATTATGAGATGGTGTGAAATCAAAAATCAAAATGGCAATACGCAATAGAGGTTTGCTTTTGTTACATTCAAATTGTCATTGCCTTATTCTAGTTGTAAAGGTTAAAACAAGGTTAAGATAATGACAAACAGTAGTGTTTGGTTGGACTAAGACTCAACTCGGACTCGACCCATTTGGACTCGGACTTGAGTCCGACTCGCCCCATTTTGGACTCGCCTCGGAATTGATTGGTTAAAGACTCAGACGCGACTTAGGTGGACTCAAACTCAACACTAGCAGTTTAAATGCAGCTTCAAAGGGCTCTAAACCAAGCGTTTACAAAGTAACCATGCAAAGATCAACACTCTTTACAAAAAAAGGTAAAACAGCGATGTAGAACGATCTTGGAGTTGAGATGGGAGTTTCTCAAAATACCCTAACTGTCTTGAACCAGAGAGCACAGAGTACGCATGCACATCACAGACAAGCTTTTGTGGTTAAAAAGTGTAAAAAAAAATTCATTTATGTAAGAAAATGACCGATCGTTTCGCTAGATAAGACCCTTATTCCTCAGATGGGATCGTTTAGAGCCCTTTGAGGCTGCATTTAAACTGCATTTTGAAAGTTCAAACTCATGGGCACCATTGAAGACCACTATATAAAGAAAAATCCTGAAAAGTTTTCCTCAAAAAACTATTTCTTTACAACTGAAGAAAAAAAGACATGAACATCTTGAATGATAAGGGGGTTTGTAAATCATCTGTACATTTTTGTTCTGAAAATGAACTAATCCTTTAAGATTTTTTGCAAATCTTTGTTGCACCTGTGAATGGCAAAAAGGAGAGCTAAAGCTGCCACAGTTTTCTCTCCTCCAGACAGGTTGTCCATTGGCCTGAATCTCTTTCCTGGAGCCACACAGTTGTAGTTGATTCCATCTAGGTATGGTTCTTCGGGGTTCTCTGGCCCCAAAAATGCCTGAAAGGATATAAAAATCCTTAAAAGTTCTACTTGTGTTATCAACCTTAAAAAAGAGCGAGTGAGATCAGATTTCAGTGTGTTTTAATTAACCTGTGCACTGCTGTTACGTGACAGTGCTTTGTAGATCTCATCAATGTTGGTGGCGACAGACTCAAAACAAGCGTTGAAGCGGTCAAACCGCTCTTTCTTGATCTGCTCAAATGCCTGTTTGGCTTTCTTTGCTCTTTTCCGAGCAGCTTCAAACTCTGTAAGGCACATCAATATATGTCTTTGTTAGCAGAAACATGTCAGCTGAACTTTATGGATACATAAGAAAAAGGTAGATATTGTAGCTATTGGTTATTTAGGCCAGTGGTTCTCAAGCTAAGGAGCCTCAGCATACTTCCAAGTGGGCTGCATGTTTTTATTTGATTACTACATGATTTTAAAATGATTTTAAATAAGAAATATAGAAAGAAAGAATGTAAACTGACATATTTCTTATTTGCTCCCTGTCTAGACTCTGTCGTTCCTCCCCCTCACCAACAGAGGGCTCCCACACCTGATTATTGACTACAATATAAACTTTTTGCATGCTTATTGATTGTAATTTTTAGTTTTATAAAACCTATTTCCTTTGTGCATCACTATGAATGAATGACTCAATGTGTCCCCCAGACATTGTTCTGAAGGTCACAGGTAGACTACTCAGGTCAAGATTAGCCTGAACTTTTGGGCTCACCATCACTGGTCTCCTGGAACTTGTCTCTAACACTCTCGAGTTTCTCCATGGCCTTCATGTTGGGTGCGCTGATTCTCTGCAGGATGCTCTGCTGCTCGTTCAGTCTCTGCTGTAGGGTGTTCATCTCTCCCTTGATCTCATCTTCTGACAGAGCATCCTAAAGAAAGATTTGATATAACTTTTGATTAGTCCAGGTTGCTTGTTAAGCAACAAATTCATAATATTTCATCAACATTACATTACCTTGAGGTCCTCATTCAAGTTGCTGTAGTCAATCTCGATGAGGGCCTCTTTGGCATGTACAGAACTTGATGCCTTCGGGCTGCTGATCGAATCCTCAACTTGTGAACTTCCCTATGTAGACAGATCAATGTGTCTGAGTATGTAGGAATGTGTTCAGAAAAGTGGATGTGTTTGTCTGTACCTCTCCCTGGCTGATGTCATCCATTGTCCCTGATTTGAGGGGCAGTTTGATGTCCTGCATCTTGCAGGCTTGCAATAAGTTGTGTCTGTCACTGCGTTTCTGTTCCAGCTTGGTTTCAATGGCAGTTACTTCCTTCTGCAGCTGGGTCAGCTCTCTAATATTACATACATATAATAATTATTTTTATAAATTGCACATATTTTACGTGTGTTTTTTTTAAAAGAAGCTTCTTATACTCATCAAGGCATTTGTTTGATCAACAATCCAGAAAAAATAACAGTTTCATTACAATATAAAATAACAGTTTTCTATGTGAATATATATTAAAATGTAATTTATTCCTTCAATGGAAAGCTGCATTGTCAGCTTTCTAATATGCTGATTTATTGTCAATGTTGAAAACAGTTGTGCTGCTTAAAATTTTGTTGAAACCTCAGGATTCTTTATTAAATAAAAAGTTAAAAAAGAAATACCATTTAAAAGTTTATGGTCAGTAAATTTTTATTTATTCTTTTTTTTTTTAATTAATACTTTTTTCAGCAAGGATGTGTTAAATTGATAAAAAGTGATAGTAAAGACTTATATTGTTAGAAAAGATTTCCATTTTGAATAAATGCTGTTCTGTTTAACAGTTTATTCAAAGAATCCCCAAAAAAGAATCACTTGTTCCAAAAAGTATAAAGCAGCACAACTGTTTCCAACAGTGTTAATAAAAGTAATAAATCAACATATTCGACTGATTTCTGAAGGATCATGTGACAATAAAGACTGAAGCAATGGCTGATGAAAATTTAGCTTTGCATCACAGTAATAAATTATATTTTAAAATATATTAAAATAGAAAACCATTATTTTAAACGGTAATATTATTTTACAACATTATTTTGTTCAAAGTAAATGCAGCCTTGATGAGCATAAGAGAATTTTTGAAAACACATTGAAAATCTTACTGATGCCAAACTTTTTTATTTTAATGTATTAATAATAATAACAAAGATAATATTTTATATTTAATAATAAAACTAATAATTACTAATTCAATCATTTAATTTATATCCAACATTGGATTTAAAAACATCTAAAGAATTGAGAGAATTAAATATTAACATTCTCACTTGTTGGCAGATCCTAGTTTCTTGCGGATCTCCTCCATCTCTTTGTTCTTGTCGTTGACCTCTCCCTTCTTAGTGAGATGCTGGTTCTTCAGGTCCTGTAGCTGTGCCATTGTCTCATCAATGATCTTCATGTGTCTGTGTTCCTCCTGAGATGGTGAGGAAACAACATGAGCTAGAGTTTAGTTTTTTCATACTAAAAGATTCCACTGATGCTTTGCTTGTCAAGCCTTTTTACTCCTCCTCTATTTTCTGTCACCTTTTTAAGTCTTTCAATCTCATTCT
>NC_133378.1:27341561-27388680 GCF_049309525.1 Garra rufa | reverse complement strand
TAAAGTTTATGTATCAAACAATTACTTTGTAATTTATGATATGCAGAAATTATGTTCTTTGTTGTTCAGATCTGTTGCGCTTATCCCTGGATGAAGTGGCAATGCAACAGAACAAAGAGGAAGAGGAGTTGCGAAGAGAGTTGTCCCAGGACTTGGTACAATATAGAGCGATATATCAACGTGCTGAGGACAGTCGTGATGCAGATATCAATTATGATCGACAGGGGGCGCCAAATGCTTGCATTTCTGTCTCGGACTCTGCATTAGGACCAGCCAGTATGCAAGTGTTTTTGGTAAGCAAAGACTTAAATGTTTGTTGGGACACAGCAAAAGATAACATGTACACGAACTGTTCCATTAATGAACTTTATTTTAAGGTGTCCTTGTTACAGTGTAATTTTTGACGAAAACATTCTAGAATTTTTCTCCAGGTTGAAGGTCAAAATTGCAGTTTCAATGCAGTCTCAAAGGGAAATAAGGGTCTTGTCTAGTGAAACAATATTTTTTTTTCTAAAAAAAAAATTTAATAAAATACAAATTTAAAGTTGAAGTCAAAAGTTTACGTACGAATCTGCAAAATGTTAATTATTTTATAAAATAAGAGGGATTATACAAAATGCATGTTTTTTTTTTATTTAATACTGACCTAAATATTTCACATAAAATACATTTAAATATAGTCTACAAGAGAAAATTAATTTATAAAAAATGATCCCTTTCAAAAGTTTACATATTTGATTATTAATACTGTGTTGTTACCTCAATGATTCACAGTTTTTTTTAGTGATAGTTGTTCATGAGTCCCTTGTTTGTCCTAAAAAGTTAAACTGCCTGCTGTTCTAAAGAAAAAATCCTTCAGGTCCCACAAATTATTTGGTTTTTCAGCATTTTTGTGTATTTGAACCCTTTCCAACAATGACTGTATGATTATGAGATCCATCTTTTCACACTGAGGGCAACTGAGGGACTCATGCAACTATTACAGAAGGTTCAAACGCTCACTGATGCTCCAGAAGGAAACGCGACGCAATAAGAACTGGGGAGTGAAAACTTTTTAAATGTGAATTTAACTTATTTTGTTTTCTGGAAAACATGTAAGTATCTTCTGTAGCTTCTGAAGGATAGTACTAAATGGAAAAAAAAATGTTTAGGCAAAATTACAGAAAAAAAAAATTACAGAAGTTTACACCCCTAGCTCATGGTTTTTCCTTCTGAAGAATCAGTGAGCGTTTGAACCTTCTGTAATAGTTGCATTTAAGTGCCTCAGCTGTCCTCAGTGTGAAAAGATGGATCTCAAAATCAGAGTCATTGTTGGAAAGGGCCCAAATACACAAAAATGCTGAAAAACCACAGAATTTGTGCGACCTGAAAGAGAGAACTGTTCTGGACAAACAAAGGACTCATGAACAACTATCACTTCAAAAAAAAAAAAAAGTTGTCAATCATTCAAGTAACAACACCATATTAAATATAAACTTTTGAACAGGGTCATTTTTATAAATTCAACTATTATTTTCTCTTGTGTACCTTGTTCCTTGTTCCTCTTGTCTCTCTCTTTATGTAAATGTCTTTTATGTAAAATATCTTAGTCAGGTCAGTGCTAAAGAAAAAAATAACATGCATTTTGTATGATCCCTCTTATTTTGTTGTATGTAAACTTTCGACTAAAACTGTCATCTTGCACTAGCTCTGCGATGCACATGCACATCTTTACACATTGCATAATCACGTTGCAAAGGTTGTGTGTGGTTAATTCTTTGGCTGTTTGCTTTAGTTTATAAAGGTAGGGTAGCGCAAAAAACTCTCATTATCTCGTCCAACTTCAAAATCGTCTGACATTGTTGTTTTACCACTTTTCTGTAAAGGGTGTCTGTCTTTCTTTGCATATTCGCTTTATAAACACTGGGTCAGAACTTCTGCATATGTCACGCGTGCGTGAGGTTAGGCTAGTGAAAGATGAGCATTTGTGGTTAAAAGAGTGTATAAATTAAATGTTTTACAATGACTGATCGTTTTTCTACATAAGACCCTTATTCTTGGGTTGGGATCATGTAGAGCCCTTTGAATCGGCAATTGGCACCTTCAACCCGTTAGGTCCCATTAAAGTACACTATATGGGAAAAATCCTGGAATGTTTTTCCCCAAAACTGTAATTTCTTTTTGACTGAAGAAAAAAATAAACTTTATATCCCTTTAAGTCATGAGTACTACTTATATACATGTACTTACTATGGATTAAAGTTAGGATAAGTGTTTGGTTTAGGTTAGTTGCCTTTTTTAGTTCATTTAAAAAGTGAAAAAAGAAAGTACCAAACATCCATAAAACGGCATTATATATATATATATATATATATATATATATATATATATATATATATATATATTTATTAGGGCTGGGACACGATTAATCGCGATTAATCGTGTCCCAGCCCTAATATATATATATACTGCAGGACACCATTGTTCATATTCTATATTCATATCACTTGGTCAGGGAGAAGGAATTAACGAAAATGAAAAGAAGAGAGCTCAGATGGAAATAAACGAGAGAAACCTGAGAGCTCAAAAGGAGGAGAGGGAAAAACAAGAAAGGGAACAGAAAAACAGAGGTAAGCAGATTACATTATATCCCATTTAGCCCTGTAATGTTAATATAGAAGGAACAAAGTGTATTTCACTGTTTAGTAGCACAGAGGTTCTGATCATGCATATAATATCTGTTTGTTTGTGTGTGCAGAGCTGCTAACCAGCAGGGAGTTGGTGGAAAAAGACCTCAGGGCAGTGCAACTGAACGCCCTGGAGGAGGAGTGCAAAAGAGCAGCCCGCACTGCACTCAGTTATTACAATCAAGCGCAGGTATTATCTTACCACTAATGAAGACAAACATCTGTCTTTATTTTTAGTAGGTTATTAAATAAATATAGCACACCCAAAAATGAAAATAAGGTCATTCTCTCATCCTCAAGATGTTAAAAACCAGAATGTTCATACTGCTATTTTCCAAACCTACAAAGGTATAAACAGTAAAAAGTGGTAACCTGGCTTTTACCCAATTTACTTACAATATGAGGTCAATATGCACAAACATGGGTTTGAAATGACAAAGTCATTTGAAAACCTACAGAGGCACCATGTTTGAAGTGAAAGGTCAAGGAAACATCTGATTCTGACCTCCCTTTGCAGGCAGAGGAGAGGATGAAAAGGGAGCAACAAGAGAGACTGAGGAGAGAGGGAGAGGAGCTGGCAGAGGTGCGGTATATGGTGACCTCTGACCTCCTGACAGAGCGTCCAGAGGCTTTTAAAAGAAAAACCGAATCCTCTGCAGAGGTTCCACGAGTCCTGACTGACCGCTGGAAGGGCATGACCCCACAGCAGATCAGTGATATACACAGAACGAGGGAGGAACAGTGTTTGGAGAAAGAGGTTAAGATCCTGCAACTAACATGTGCCCCATTTGAGCATGCATTTATAGTGATAATAAAAGTAATGCTTTTTTTTATCCCTTTCCAATTTCACCAGGGACTGAGAGAGATGGAGAGGCAGAGAGATGTAGCCTGGGATTACCATTTGACAGAGCAGGCCAGACAGCAGGAGAGAGAGGAGAAAAGAGGCAAGGAGCTGGAGAGAGAGAGGAGAGTTCAGCTGGATAAATACAATCAACAGCTGGCACGAGAGCAGCAAGCACAGTAAGTGGCACGATCATATTTCACTATTGTTAAAAACACAGCAGGATGCAAACAGAACGCAGACAACTGGAAAATAAACATAATCAAGAGTGGTAAAGACCTTAAAAATGATCTATACCATTCATCACTGCACATTATTCATTTCTTTCTATACATTTAAAGAGATAGCTCACCCAAAAGTTAAAATTGTCATTATTTACTCATCCTCATGATGTTCCAAACCTGTAAGACCTTCGTTCCAAGAGCAAATTAAGATATTTTTGATGCACACCACGAGATATTTTTTATCAGTAGCACCATTCGCAAAGACTGACATCGAAGAGAAGAAATTGTTGAATAATGTTGTTATTTTTGCTTTCTTTGTAAATAAAAAGTATTCTCGTAGCTTCATAAAATTATGGTTGAACCACTGATGTCACATGGACCATTTTAACATGTCCTTAACTACCTTTCTGAGCCTTGAATGTGGTAATTATATTGCTGTTAATGCCGGGTAATAAAGCTCTTGGATTTCATCAAAAATATCTTAATTTGTGTTCTGAAGATAAACAAAGGTCTTACAGGTTTGGAACAACATGAGGGGGAGCAATGCTCTCCCACGCTCTTTAATCTACTGTGGTTGGTAATTTAAGCTTTTCAATAGTTCATATAGTAATCAAAATACCAGGGTCACTTTTCACAATCCAAAATCCCATCCTTCCTTTTTTTTTTTTTTTTTTTACATATTTAGTTTGATCTGGTACGATGGCGTTGAAAAAAAAGTTATATTAATGTCATAATATTTCGAGAATAAAGTCAAAATTACAAGAATAAAGCCGAAATATTTTGACAATTAAGTAAAATTTATGAGAATAAAGTCTAAATGTTTTGAGAATAAAGTCAAAATTACGAGAATTAATTTGTAGCAATTACAAAATTAAAGTATTTTGAGAGTATTCTCGAAATATTTCAACTTTATTCTCATAATTTCAACTTTATTCTTGAAACATTTCAACTTTATTCTCATAATTTACGTAATTTAATCTAAAAATTTTAGGTTTTATTTTTTAACGTGGCACTTAAACGGCATCATAACCTGGATATACAATATCGTTCAAAAGTTTGCAGTCAGTAATGTTTTTTTTTTTTTTTTTGTAAAAATTAATACTTTTATTCAGCACGGATGCATGAAATTGTTGAAGTTATTGTATATTGTAATAACGGCTGCTGAAATTTTATTATTTAATATTTAAATGATTTAAATAATAATTTAGTTATATTTGAATATAATAATTTAAATGTTTTAAATATAATATTAAACAATAAACAGTTATTTTAAATTCTAATAACGTTTCACAATATTATTGTTGTTTTTACTGTATTTTTTAACAAATAAATGCAGCCTCTCACAAAAATAAAAAAGTACTATTAGCAAAGTAATTCTTAGATGTCTAAAAAATTCAAAATTTTCTGTTTTTCAGCCAAAACTACCTGGACAAGAAGCTGTATACAAACCGTCCCACAGTTCAGTACTTCACTCAGTTCAGCACAAGCTCTCGATAAAGCACCACCCCATTCCATCCTCTCATCTGATCATTCTCCTGCACGAGAAATAAAGTGGTACTGGATTTCTAAACACTGTGTATGTTTGACATTCATAAATTGGACTTTTATAAGCATCATTGCTGACAGTTGCCTTTATAAAATGTTATATAGTGATGAATTGTTTACAGAACTGTTTGTTGCAGATGTTCTTACTTACACTGGCTGATCTGTGATGCAGATACAATACACAGCCCTGTGACCAATACAGTCCCACAACCTCATTCATCTCGTCCTTCATTTATTTTCACATCATATGCAGTAACAAACAAAACATACAAGAGGAATAAGAGACTATTATGTCAAGCTTATTTATGCATTAAGCCTACAGTTTAAGATGCATTATGAGCTTGAATGCGTACATTTGACAAGTAACAACAGAAACGGCAACGTCCGTTTGCTAGTCAAGCTTTAAACGGTGCCCTCCCACCCCGTTTTAATCGCAGTAGCAGAGGGCAGTATAGTGGATATCCGAGAGTCGATTCACTTCCGAGCTCAATACACAGTCAAGACACTGACAAAATACACAAGTCGTCTAGCAGCAGTTCAGTTGAATATTGAGTTGAATAGAATTTGCATCACTTCCCCCTCCTGTAAGAAAATAGATCTCTAAGAGACTTTTGTCCTGAGTGTGTCTGTACAGCTTTTGTGAGGGAGGCTAACACAGATCGGACAGTCCCAGCGGGCTGGGACTCACTGCAAAAGCCCGCCGCAAGACAGTGGTCTCAAAGATCTGAGTCAGCGTGTTTCTATTGCTCCCTGGAAGCGTGTGAGTGTGTGTGTGTGTGTGCAGTGGTGCAAATAAGATGACTGCATCCTTCCTTTCATGCTGCCTCTGCAGCAATAGCTTCTACTCAGATACGCACAATACTGCCATTCTTTAGCACTCGGGAAACTATAAGCGCAATTTTCTGTCTCTTTTATCCAATCAGCTTTTTTTCTTTTTCAGAACCTGCAACATTTATTTATCAAAGGACTTTTTTCTTAGTTATTTAAAACTATGCACTACTTGTCTACCACAATCAAATCACAACTAGTTACTTTAAAAGTTAAAAAAAGTTACAAAACTCAAATGTAAAAACCTAAAACATAATCAACAAGACAGTTTTCAACATCATAACAAACAATCTGGGCTATATTTACATTCATCTGGAAATTAAGAGATTTTTTTTTTGTCCCCTGTGCCCCTCTCTTGAGAAATACCAGATGTGCCATAGATTCTCTCAGTGCTATATTCTGCTATATTTGTTTATCAAACGAACCAAAAAGCGAAAAAGGGAACGAATGCTATTTGGTATACTGGTATGGAACAATTCCCACCCAAACAAAGCATACATTCTGTGTAATAAGACACAAGCCGATACATGATTGCATTTTACGTAACCCAACTAAACTGTATGCACTAGACGTACTCTCTCACAGCCCTATCTAACTCAATACGACCTCAAATCTACGCACCTTACGTGTGTATTCTTATGGCTTTACACCAACAGGACTGCAAGAGAGAATCAGTCAGTACAGTTTAATACAATGCAGAAAACAAGAGAACACAGACACATACAGAAGGAGAAATAAACTTGAAAGATGGTGGTGAGTATGTTGTCGAAGGCAGGCACAGGAACCGATGGAGATGAAAGAGATTATAATACTGTATTTGGCTAAATTGATAGATGCTTATATGTACAGCTTGCTATAAACGATCTTATGTCGTAGAGCCATTGCATCTCATATATTTACACTACGGAAATCTGTACTCGTAACTGAGGGGATGCCGATATGTATCTTCTATTGAGTCACGACGATATTACAAGAAATCAACATACAGATGACTTAAAGGTACTGTAAGCGAATTTTATGGATTGGAAATTAAAATCAAAAAAGAAAAAAGTAAGGTAGAGACTTTGTGTTGTGCACGTACTTATTAAAAATTAGGGCTGGCGGTATATTGATTTTGTTACGATATATCGATACATTTTTATAAGCGATATCATATTAGGTGATATCATTTATATCAATATAGAGGGTTTCCACCAATGATTTATATAATGATCTCTATTATAGATCAGTGGTTTGCACTTATTTTACGATTTGATCAGTTACCTGGATGCGTGGCCATATTGGCGATACTCGGATGTAAACAACAGCATGGATTGCAGTTAATGTACTACTGAATACGTTGTTTTGCTAATTTACGCTGTCTAAACAACGCAAAAAACGTGTAGAAGCTGCTAAATTATATAGAGAAGGACTTGGTAAACAGGAAATGCTGTAATATTTCGGCAAACTACAGTTAATAGGTGGCAAAGAATAAAGATACATATGAGCAGTATTAATTAGGATATTAGCCTAATATTTCACCTAACCTTACCTGACTGGAAATGATACAAACAAACACAAAAGTTGTGAAGATTCTTGCCCTGGTAAATTAATCCTGGTTCAGTTTGGCCAATCACAAACGGCTTTTGTTCCTCAGTTTTTTGCTCTTTCTCTTCGATTTTGTTATAACTTTTGGCAGTCTACATGTTACTTCAAATGTTTTTTCCGCTCCGACTGATTAGTACAGCCCAAAACATGACAATAATTGACCATTTTCAGCAGCAATAATCGACAAAATATGCGAGTTTCGTTCTGTTTAGTGTCATTCTTTATGTTCCGACCCGCGCCAATATGGCCAATTGACGCGTTGTGAAAACACATTATACAGTAGTTTGATACGAGCGAGTCTGAAAAATAGCGGAGGACACAACGTGACCTACTGAAGGCATAAACCATAATGCCCTAAATATGAGAAGCTTCGTCTGGTAAGATATAGTTAACACGTACAGTTTAAAGCGGCTTTAGATACTCTGACAGACACGAATGTGCTGCTGACAGAGACGCTACTTGTGCTGTTTAATGCGTTTGAAATGTGTTTTCCTCAATGCATAACTTACTTTTCACATCTATTCTGCATCTGTAAGTGTTTGAAAGTCATGAAAATATTTCCATTTTGCTATCAGGAGCCTTCTGCATACGATTCTCCGCTAAACTTAACAGAATTTAGGGAACGAGCGAAGCCGCGGCCGCGCACCAAACAGACGGAGCGCAATAAATTTGTCATAGCCTATCTATGTGACTCTGGACCACAAAACCATATGATTAAATTTTTTTGAAATTGAAATTCATGCATTGTCTGAAACTGAAAGCCGAATAAATAATCTACATTGACGTATGGTTTGTTAAAATAGAACAATATTTGGCCGAGATAAAACTATTTGAAATCTGGAATCTAAGGGTGCAAAAAAAATGTCTAAATAAGTTTTTAGCAATGCATATTACTAATCAAAAGTTAAGTTTTGATATATTTACGATAGGAAATTTACTAAATATCTTTATGGAATATCTTTACTTTATGGATAATTGTGACCCATGCAATGTATTTTTGGCTATTGCTACTTACCAGTAAGACTGGTTTTGTGGTCCAGGGTCACACATGTAGAATTTTAAACCGACAAGTGTATTTTATGACATTAGTTTTTGCACATAATGGATAGGATAGCATACTTTAACTTTAAATGTTTTCATTGCCTTTAATATAAGCAATGTTTGATTGGACAACATAATAAATTTTATCGAAAATATAGAAAATACAGAGATATATCCACCGTAACGTGGAAGTAAGCCTATGGGCGAGACTTCGGGTTCATTAGCTGCTGTAAGGAAATAACTAGAAGAATAACAACGTGCAGTAAAAAACTGTTTGCACTACACACCAGTGTGTTCATAATTAAGATAATACTTTAAAATAATATGGTAAGACATCAATTTGCAATATTAAGCAGCAAAATGAACTGTTTTGTACAGCTAAAAACGCGGCCAAAACTGGAAGCCAGAAATTTGCTGGATAGGCCCTTACGTGTACCACATTTCAGCCCAAAAATGCAGAGATATGATTTTTCGGCCACAGCGCCCAGCCCAGCATGTATGCAGTGTTCACAATATCAATAAGATGCATTTAGAAAATAGATGAATTTTCAATTCTGAAAAGAATTGGGAACTGTATAAACATATAATATAATATATATAACCAAATTTAGCAAGTTGTTTGCCAAAAAAAATATCCTGTGAGTTTTGTCAGAGAAAGATGTTTGTAATATGTAACACGACGGATAACAATCGCTTACAGCACCTTTAAAACACGACACAAAACCGAATCTTGTGTTAAAAAAATAAATTAATAATTAAAAATGGATTATAAAAATGGTTCAGGCAAGTCGTCAAAGAATAAAAAAAGAAACAAATGGCGAAGACGCACAAAACACAATAAATTGATTAAATTTGCAACCAGTATAATCAGCTAATGCTGTCTATATGCTTGCACAACGCACTTAGTCAAGATTTTAAGGCCCTCAGCTTCTCTCTTCTCCCTCACGCCCTCCTTCCGCAACGCTTTTTATTGACTAACACGTGAATCCGATTCCGGTTTGATTTGGCGTTCGCCTTGGGAGCTTGAAGTCTACTTTATTTGTCACTGGATTATCAAAGAAGTCTCTTCTGGAGATGTTCTTGTCACGTTTGTATAATTGTAAACGGCTACAGCCTATCTGATATCGTAAAATGAGAGATAATATCTGTAAACAACGAGCATGGCAGTCTATTTGTTACAGTATATGTCAGTCGAATGTTTTCTTCTGGCTTAAAAGTGTTGTGTTGGTCCAATTATGTCTGAAGTAAGTTGCAGCAGTGCATCTGGATGGTTTTCTTGGCATCTGTTGTGTGTGTAGGTCTCATTATTGTGAACTTTCAAATATTTGGTCAGTCATGAGCGGTTGCAACAGGTGGGCACATGTGTGAATCCACGTTTGGTCTCGGTCTCGCCCCGGCTAGTCAAGGAGAGCGGCAGAGTTGGGCAGGCCGTGGTGGGAGATGGCTGTGGCAGGATTTAGAGGGGAACTTTCCTGAGTCCCGGGGTCAGGAACATCTCGGGCTCCGCTGCTTTGACTGGCCAGCGACTCGTCCATGATGACCTCCGTCTGCACACTGTTGCTGTTGGCGTAGTCATCTAGACCGTCGTCGGTACATAGCTTACTATCCTCGCACAGAGACGGCTGACTGGCCGTCTGCTTCTCCTCGTTGTCACTGTGTGAGAAAAGGAAGCGGGAAAGAAAAAACAAATAAATCTACAAATGTACACCAGTTGCGATGTAAAAAATTCCACTCCATGCATTCAAGGGAAAGTATTGAGAAAGCCATGCATGCAGAAAGAACAAGATCCCACTGCAAAGCATACCTCTCCAGCGATCTGCAAATCATTAGGAAGAGCATTTAGGAGAGAAAGGATGAGCGTGAGAAACAGGGAAAGGAAATGTATGCAGTAATCTGTCTAACAAACTTCACCACACCTGTACTCTCCAAAAGCCTCATTATTCATTGGCCGAGCTTCAGAATCTATCTGGCCTTCTTCTTTTTCTTTGACTGTAGGAAGAGTAAAATTCAGGGATATTTGTGCATTTGTTAGTACTGTCAAGGGACTGGATAGATTAAAATGATGTGTGTGCTTCTTTTACCTGAGTATTTTCCACCTTTGCTTCGTTTTATGAAACACAGAATGAGCAGTACCAGCAGCAACAGCACAAGGGCGCTGATGAGTCCAATGAACCAGCTCTCAGTCATAAACCCTTGACGCACTTCCATGACTTCTGAAGAAAAGGAAGGAAATGAGAAAAAATAGAAGATTACGAGATTAAAGGCGAAATTACAAGAATAAAGTCAAAATATTACAAGAATAAAGTTGAAATTACGAGAATAAAGTAGAAATATTACAAGAATAAAGTAAAACAAATTCTATAATAGTCAAAATTATGAGAATAAAGTCCAAATGTTTCAAGAATAAAGTCTAAATGTTTCGAGAATAAAGTCAAAATGTTTCGAGAATAAAGTCAAAATTATGAAAATCAATTCGCAATTAAGAGTTACAATATTTTGAGAGTATATTAGCCTATTTGTGCGTGCAAATGGCCCGAATTGGGAGCACTGGGAGATATTTCAAAGTCTCAGCTTTTAAAATCTGTCAGTTTTATAGCAAAATACAAACTATATGTCTAGTACGATAATGTGTTTTCCACGCTCTTTAATGTGGCATGAGAGATCACTGTTTTCACCTTAGTTTAAGCGACATGTGAGTCAGTCATCTTTCTGGTTATAATGAGACATTCATTTCATTCAATTAGGCTATACTGTTTTTTTTTTGTTTTCATTCCTTCTGATGTTCCTTCAAATTTATATTGTGCTATAAATTTGAAATAAAGAGGAAAAACACATTTATAATTTGTATTTTGTGATAAAACTGTTATATTAAAAGCAACAAAGCACAAAATTATTGTGATTACTAGGTAGCTTGGCGCTACAACATGAAAGATTACATAAACTATAAAGATTAATAAATTAAATATTATTTCCAATAATTTACTGTATTATACCCTGAATAAAACAGCTTGTGAATAGGAAGATTGGATGTCACAGACGTTTCTGCGGAGTAAGTAGTGGAATTTTCAAAAAAGAAAACAGTATAATTTACTGAAATGAATGTCTCATTGTAATCGAAAGACAACTGATTCACATGAATACAGTGATCTGTCCCGCCACATTAAAGAGCGTGAAAAACACATTATTGCAAGACACATTGTTTGTATTTCACTATAAAACTGACAGATTTTGAAAGCTGAGACTGTTTTATATTAAAAATACCAAAAGCGCAAAGCTTATTGCTATTATTGGGTGGCTTGCACACTACAAATATGCTTAATGAATGCAATTGAAGACATGAAATATTATTTCCAAGCATACTGTCACTGGGAGTATAACACATAGTATGATTTCTGCTAATAATCCCACATATATTCAAATAGTTTACAGTGGCCTGGCAACTTAAATAAATTCTGCTGGTGCTCCCAATCCAGGCCATTTGCATGTGCAAATGCTACTTTAATTGCTACAAATCTTGTCATTTCAACTCTTTTCTCAAAACATTTCGACTTTATTCTTGAAACATTTCAACTTTATTCTTGAAACATTTCAACTTTATCCTTGAAACATTTCAACTTTATTCTCAAAACATTTTGACTTTATTCTCGAAACATTTCAACTTTATTCTCAAAACATTTTGAATTATGTAAATATTAAAACTTTAATCTCATAATTTTTAGATTTTTTTAGTTTTTAACGTGGCAGTAAAACGCTGTTGTAAACTAGGACATAAGTGCAATTTATTATAAAAAGCATTGAGAGCTGTTTTGTAATTACTTGCTCCTGCTGTTTGGATCTCGTCTTCCCATAAAGTTTTATTTTTGAAATCAATCTTCAGGCGGTACTCAGATCCAGACTGCAGCCCCTGCAGTGTGTAAAAAGACTGAGAGCTGTTCACTCTTTCAGAGCGTTTCCATGTGCCTTTCCCTGGACAGATAAACAAAATACAATACAAATTAAAACACATCCATTGTTTGCACTCACAGTTACTAACACAAGACGTGATACAGTGTTGTTTTTGACAACCATCTTAGATTTAGTCTTAGTCTTAGTCTTTTGGACTAAAATGCTTCTTAGTTTTAGTCAAATTTTAGTCACTTCTATATGTGATAGTTTTAGTCCAATTTTAGTCGACGAAAAGTCAAAAAGGTTTTAGTCTAGTTTTAGTCGACGAAAAGTCAAAAAGGTTTTAGTCTAGTTTTAGTCAAAAAAAAGGGAAAAAAGTAGTCTTTTAACAAATTAATGTAGGTCAGTAAGTATTTTGCTGTTGGGTAGTGTCACTTATAAGTTCTGAAAATAGCAGATCTATAGTTCAACACAATGTGAGCTTCCGGATCGACTATTTTCACCAATAATTACAATAATGAAGGAATGTTTTAGAACATAAAAGACAAACAAGGATGGAATGCTAAAACGGCTTGCCATACTAGTATAGCAAAGAGTATTTAATGCTAAAACGGCTTGCCATAGCGTCAGATACTTTTTAAGTTTTAATTGGCATGCACAATAAGCGGAAATGTCATGAATTTTAAACATCTGATGGACCACCCACTAACATTTTCGTCTATTCTCGTCTCATCAACGAAAACTCACACATGTCTCGTCATGTTTTAGTCATCAACGAGCCATTTTTATCTCGTCATCGTCTCGTGGCATCAACGAAATGATTTCGTCATCGTCATCGTTGACGAAAACAACACTGACGTGATAAAGCTGCTACTTCTTATTTTGCTATTCCACGAACAAGCTTGTGTTTAATCATTTTCAATCACTTCCTTTCCATAAGACACGTACCATCCTTTTTCAGGTAATGAATAAAGAATCCCACGTTCCTCTGTCTTTCTTTCGATATCCACGTCAGGTTGACTGATGTCTCTCCGGTCGATAAACTAATGTTGGAGGGCGGAACTGTTCACACACACAAAGAAACCAAGTGAGACTTAGACACCCTTAATTCTGGATTGTTGTTTGTTACACAAACTCATTCGTCCAAATACAATTCAAATCGGCTGTGATTATGCCATATTTCCTCTTATTATATTCGCTGTAAGTGTGTCGCATTGCATCTGGTTAGAATATTGTGTTTGAAATATACATGAAAACATCATATGTGAGTCTTAAGTTTAAGTTTAAGACATGTTGAGTCAATAGCCAACAATACATGTTGTATTGTATTGAGTTAAAATTATCGATTTTTCTTTTATGCCAAAATCATTAGGATATTAAGTAAAGATCATGATCCATGAAGTTATTTTGTAAATTTCTTACCGTAAATATATCAAAACTTAATTTTTGATTAGTAATATGCATTACTAGGAACTTCATTCTGACCACTTTAAAGGTGATTTTCTAAAATTTTGATTTTTTTTTTGCACCCTCAGATTCCAGATTTTCAAATAGTCGTATCTCTGCCAAATATTGTCCTATCTATCCTAACAAACCAAACATCAATGGAAAAGTCTATTTATTCAGCTCTCATGATGTATAATCTCAGTTTCAAAAAATTGACCCTTATGATTGGTTTTGTGGTCTAGGGTCACATATATCATGTAACCCCCCAAAATATGTCTAGATATAATTTAGAGATCAGTAACATGCTGGACCTCCATCCAGTGTTGTGGCTCCCTCCCTGATGATTGGCAGTCCTTCTCCCTTAGCAGTGTAGCCTCTCAGGTAGAAACGGTAGCGGCTGTGAGGGTCCAGCTTTAAGTTGAAGTGAGACAAGAGATGGTCACTAATCTTTACCACTTGCATGGGACTGTCTTCCTTATCAACTGCAGAGAAAAGAGACAACAGACATGTCAAAAATATTATTTTAAAGATAGTTTAGTGGTTTCAAAATTTTTTTAAATTTTAAACACCAAGCACTTGGTTTTCCAATGCTTAAAGGTGATGTTCACCCAAAAATGAACATTTAGTCATTAATTACTCACACTCATGTTGTTCCAAATACGTAACTTCATCTTCAGAGCACAAATCAAGCTATTTTTGATGAAATCTGAGAGGTTTCTGACCTTCTATAGAGACAGCAACGCAACTACCACATTCAAGGCCCAGAAAGGTAATAAGGACATCGATAAAGTAGTCCATGTGACATCAGTGGTTGAACCGTTATTGTATGAAGCTACGAGAATACTTTTTGTGCACAAAATTAATTACTTTATTAAACAATTTCTTCTTTTCTGTTCTCGTAGATTCATAACTTTGTGGTTGAACCACTGATGTCACATGGACTATTTTAATAATGTCTTTACTACCTTTCTGGGCCTTGAATGTGGTAGTTGCATTGCTGTCTGTGCAGGGTCAAAAAGCTCTTGGATTTCATCAAAAATATCTAAATTTGTGTCCTGAAGATGAACGAAGGTCTTATGGGTGAACGACATGAGGGTGACTAATGACAGAATTTTGGCTAAACTGTCCCTTTAATGTTCACTGCTTCTAATGCTCCTGATGAGACTGAATCAGGTTTTTAGTCTACACACCTTGTTGATACTGTAATATGTATCCTTTCAGGACACCATTCGGCTGGGTGGGTGGAGTCCAACGCAGTGTCATTTCCGTCTCTGATGGGCTATCCAGCAGTAAAGATGATGGGCTACCAGGCACTGGAATAAAAATGAATGACAGGATTTGAATCCCTCTCCTTTCTTCATCTATTTTTACTTCTTGTCTCTCGGTCTTTCATTCTTACCTCCTTCTGGAGTGTGGAAAGTGAGGGGGTCAGACTGGGGACCTTCTCCTTTATTGTTTAAGACACTCACGGACAGTGCGTAATGGGAGTAGGGTTGTAGATCACCCAGAACCTTCTTCTCCTCATTACTGTCTGTCATCACAAACGAGATGTTGCTTGGCTTCCCCTCCCTAACACGCTCCCGTCTGAGGTGTCTGCTTTCCGGGCCGTAGTGCATTAGATAAATCTATAGGATGGATAACGCACAAACTGTCAAAGGTATTTTAAATCTTGCATTTTTCAGTTTATCTTCGTACAGCACAGTATATTTACCTTGTAACCCTGCAGACGGCCTCTCACAGTTTCTCTGTTTATGGACGCCCACACCACTTTAATGGCAGTGCTGTTGATCAGATCCACTGCCACATTCAAAGGGGCCTCAAGTGGGTCTGACAGGAAGAAAGAAGAAAGCACATACTGATACCCTTTAAAATGTCTGTCTCAGGATTAACATTAAACTAAAATCATTGTTTAATTGGGGTGATTTGAGACGCATAACCTTTCTGGAAGATGAGGCTCACATGAGCAGCAAAAATATAAAACATGACAAACTCACAGTCCTCTCCAGAGTATCCAATGGTGGATTTGGGCTCCGGACCTTCTCCCATCTCATTAACAGCTTGCACTTTAATGTCATAGGCAGAGAAGTTGCCCACATCTGTGACGTGGAAGGGTGGAGAGGTGACGGATTTGGTGTGCCAGGACGGACCACTGCCCAAAACTTTCCTCCACATCACTTTATAGAGAAAACCTGGGCCGTTGAAACTACGTCTGTCCATTTCCTGCAAGAGCAATGATTAGGTTTTAAACCGCATTGTAATTTTCTGTGAACCCTGATAATAGTAATTTACATACACTTTTTAGTGAGTTTATTTACATCAACTGTTCGAACGAACTGTTTCACTAAAACTAATCAGACATTCCATAACTACATATGAGTGAGAGGACTTTTCTAACACTACATATGAAAGAGAAGACCATTAAAGATAATCCAATTCACTAGAATGAATCTGAATTTTTTGTGGTACTACATATAAGAGAGAAGTTTGTTTAAGATGAATTGATTCACTAGAATAAGTCAGACTTTTCTAACACTACATAAGAGAGAAATAGAGGACTGTTTAGGATGGACTGATTCACTTAAATGGATCAGACTTTCAAACACTACAAATGTGACTATTAACAGATTTACTAGAATGAACTGGAATTGAAACACTGCATACAAGATTGAGAATTAACAAAATTAACTCAAATTAATTTTCTAGCACTACATATGAGAGAGGTTCATTTAAGATGAACCGATTCAACATAAGTTAGACTTTTCTAACACTACATAAGAGAGAAAGGGAGGATGGTTTAGAATGAGCTGATTTACTTAAATGAATCAGACTTTCCAACAGTACAAACATATAAGAAAGACAGGACTTTTTAAGAAAAAAACAATTTACTAGAATTAATTGGAATTGAAACACTATATATGAGAGAAGGGACTGTATAGGATGAACCAATTCACTAAAATGAATCAGACTTTTCTAGCACTGCATATGAGAGAGGTTCATTTAGGATGAACCAATTCACTAGAGCAAGTCAGACTTAACACTAACACTACATAAGAGAGAAATGGAGGACAGTTTAGGATCTTTAGACTTTCTAGGCTTTCCAACACTACAAACATATGAGAAAGACAGGACCTTTTAAGACAAACTGATTTACAAGAATGAATTAGACTTTTCTATCATTACAAATAGGGATTGTATAGAATGAACCGATTCACTAGAATGAATCATACCTGACAATGCTACATACAATAACTGTGAGCCTGTGTAGTTGTTTTAAAAACATTTGGTCGTGCTGCACCTCTACTCATGTTACTAAAAATAGAGTTAGTACCATCTTCTTTAGTAAGAAGATTTAAGTCATATGGACTCCTTTCGGAACTTTTTGTCTATTTTTGAGTCTGATAGTCCAATCTTTGTGCCCAATTTCTTTGTGCTCAATGGAAGCAAAACCACAGGATTGGAATGACATGAGGATAAATACATGATGACAGAACCATTTCTGGTCTCTTTAAATGCTGAAATGTGCAGTGTACCTTCCATATGATGACAAGGGTGCCTGGGTCCATGGAATCACTGCGCACTCCTTCAGGGTTACTGTCTGGAGCTGTAGAGGACGAATCATAATTTAGTGCCAAGATGCAATAAAACTGTCACTTCACATCAGCCACATGCTGAGAGAAGATACAAACACAAATCCAAAGTGTCATACAGTGATTCAAGGGACAAAACAAATGCATCACGATGTAGCGATACAAGTCGTTTCTGTTTTAAGGCTATGCAAACACACATGCACACACAAGCGGTGTTACTTACGAGCAGCTGGTGTGGAAAAGACTTCTGTGTACATGCTCGGGTCACTCTTGCCGATGTCATTGATGGCGATGACTCGGAAACGGTAGGAAAGAAAGGGCTTCAGGGAAAGGGTAGTTCGCTGACTGTTGCCTGAGACGCGGTTTAGCTCTTCCCATTCTTTTCTTTCATATTCAGTCTCCTCAAACTCAATCAAGTACTCTAGATAAATAGAACAGGAGGAAATGTCACTGATTTTATAAAAGAAGTGTCCAAAAAAGGTCCAATCCAACTTGCAATATCACACTTTGTTCAACCATCGATTTATACACCATTTGACATTTAAAGGGAAAATAAATCTATAAGTAGTTCAAACGATTAAAATGCATCAAATACTGACTGCACACACTTAAAACCATAGCCTACACAGGAAAAGCATATACAATACCTAGCACAGGGCTGTTGTGATCATCTCCAGGTGTCCAGCTAAGAGTGACACTGCGGTCTTTAGGTTCAGTCATCTGTATTTGGGTCGGAGGGTCTGGTCGGTCTGGGGAATGAGGGTTGTCAAAGAGGTCAGGGAGTAAAATGCTAGTAAAAACAAGGTCTCTATGCTTTTCACAAAGGTTATTCTTTAAATCCGCCTACAGCAAAACATGTCCTTTTGTCCTTTCTGTAGGTCACATTATCATACAACATGCAATACACATATAGCTGTATAGATTCTGACACATAAAAGGGTTTAGAAATGGTCATATTATAAAGTTACCAACCAACAATAGTGATAGAGCCACTCGCTTCAGCTATATCCAGTGTTGTAATGACTTCACAGGTATAAATCCCTTCATCCTCTTCCTCGACATCAGGTATTATGAGAGTGGATTCGTCTATCATGTACCTAAGACATTTATGGTTAATAATGTTAATGAGAACATGTTTTACAGCTTAAACCTTTTTGAAGCATTCTGAGGGAAATGAAGGTATTTAAACATACTTGTCTGAATCAGAGGACTCTGTGAGCTTTTGACGGTTCTTCCTCCACTGGACCTGAGGAGCATCCTGTCTGGAGTCCACCTGGTACTCGCAGGTGAGGGTAGCAGGTTTCCCTCGCTGGATTCGCAGAGCCAGTGGAGGTTTTACAATGACTGTTTTATCTGGGAAACAAAATTTCTGTTTGTAAAAATGTCTTAATTTTAACTTTCACACTGCCTTTCAAAAGTTTGGGATCTGTAAGATTTTTATGTTTTAAAGAAGTCTGTTCTGCTCATCAAGTGTTTATTTGATTAAAAATACAGAACAGAACAAACAATAATATTGTGAAATATTATTGCAATTTTAAATAGTGGTTTTCTATTTTAATAAAATGTAAAATATTTTAATATACTAAAAACAATTTTGTGATTCAAAGCTGATTTTTCAGCATCATTACTCCAGTCTTTAGTGTCACCTGATCCTTCAGAAATCATTCTAATATGCTGATTTATTATCAATGTTGGAAACATTTGTGCTGCTTAAGGTTTTTTTTTTGGAAGCTATGATACTTTTTTCAGGATTTTTGATGAATAATACATTAAAAAGAACAGCATTTATTTAAAATAGAAATCTACACTGCAGTTCAAAGTTTGAGGTCAGTAAATTTTGTTTTCTTTTTCTTTCTTTGAAAGAAATTAATACTTTTATTCAGCAAGGATGTGTTAAATTGATAAAAAAAAAAAAAGTGATGGTAAAGATTTCTATTTTGAATAAATGCTATTTATTCATCAAAAAATCCTGAAAAAGTATCACAGGTTCCAAAAAAAATATTAAGCAGCACAACTGCTTGCAACATTGATAATAAATCAGCATATTAGAATGATTTCTGAATCGTGTCACGCTGAAGACTGTAATGTAATGGCTGATGAAAATTCAGCTTTGCATCACAGAAATAAATTATATTTTAGTATATTAAAATAGAAAACTGTTTAAATTGCAATAATATTTCATAATTAATTTTTTTCAGTATTTTTGATCAAATAAATGGAACTTTAATTAGCGTAAGAGACTTAAAATAAATAAATCATTTAAAAAAATCCACAAGAAAAATGATGTAGGATAAGAGACTTTTAGAAAATATATCCAAAATTATTTTTATATTTTAACCTATTTACCTTATTGTAATAAAAGTCTTAATACACGTAATATTTAATACTATTTTGCCATTTTTGTCCCTTGTATGAGGATATTAGAACACAAAAGGTATTAACCAAAGAACATTAACAAAAGAAATGAGACTTGAAATTAAACCCATGAAATGAAATCAAGAATGCATGAAGGCATTAATATTCAAGCGTGTGGAACTCACTGAGTACATCCAGCTCAGCGGTGATGGTGATTTTGCTGTTGCTGACAGTGCAGGTGTACTGGCTGCTGTCATTAAGGGAGGCGTTACTGATCTGTAAAGAGCCATCGAGTAACTGACTCATCCTTGGGTTGGCTACAAGAGCACCCCAGGTCTCACCCTCCCTGTGGATACAAAAATATTAAATTTAGCCAGTTCAAATGGATGCAATGTGCAAAATTTTGAAAACACACATTTTTTTAAAATGCTGACTGACTATCGAGTGTGATTTTGCCCATTTCCCCTAACGGACTCCCCAAAAAGCAGCTTCCCCCCAACAATAATCAGGACAGCTGGCTGGAGCAGTTCTGGCATGTGAGGAAAGGACACCCCACAGGATCGAGTCTGTCTCACCATGTGACATTGGGCCGAGGAGAGCCAAAGGTCTCACAAGCCAGCTCAATCGTCTGTCCCTCTGCCACAGAATACATCAGGCCATCTTCTGTCAGAATCTGGGGAGACAGTTCTAGAAAAACCAAAGAGAAACTTTAAAAAATGTACTTCTAGTTTCTAGAATTCTAATGCAGTTTTTTGGAGAGAATAACAAAAATATAATTTTTAGTGGTGTTTTTGAAAATTCCTTTACCTATAACATAGACGTAGGCATTGATGAGGATAGATCCGTGCTTATTGACTGCTTTGCACTGATACACCGCAGTGTCACTGAGGTCCACATTCTTCAGAGTGAGAACGCCATGTTTTACACTGAGTCTGGGGTCTGGGTCAATATCTGTGCAAAAAGACACCTCAATATGTCAATACAAGACCACATACCAATGTCTCAAACTCAGATTATTCTACATATACAACCAAAATACACATTAAAGGCATAGTTCACCCAAATTATAAAAAAAAAAATGTTGGTAAACAAACTGTTGCCAGTAGCCATTGACTTTCATAGTATCTTTTGTCAGTGGCTACCAGAAAATGTTTGGTTACCCATTTATTTAATTTTAAAAATATCTTTTGTGTTTACAAAAAGAAGATATTTTGTACTTTGAAGAAATAGCTTCATACAAGTTTGAAACATCATGAAGGTGACTACAGTTGAGGTCAAAAGTTTACATCCCCCTTTCAGAATCTGCAAAATGTTAATTCTTTTACCAAAATAAGAGGGATTATACAAAATGCATGTTATTGTTTATTTAGTACTGACCTGAATAAGATATTTCACATTAAAGATGTTTACATATAGTCCACGAGAGAAAATAATGGTTAAATTTATATAAATGACCTTTATTCTTAATACTGTGTTGTTACCTGAGTGATCCACAGCTGTTTTTTTTTTTTTTGTTTAGTGATAGTTGTTCATAAGTCCCTTGTTTGTTACAGTTAAACTGTCTGCTGTTCTTCAGAAAAATCCTCCAGGTCCCACAAATTCTTTGGTTTTCCAGCATTTTTGTGTAGTTGGGCCCTTTCCAACAATTACTGTATGATTTTGAGATCCATCTTTTCACACTGAGGACAACTGAGGGACTCATATGCAACTATTACAGAAGGTTCAAACGCTCACTGATGCTTCAGAAGGAAAAACCATGAATTAAGAGCCGGGGGTGAAAACTTTTGAATAGAGATGTGTACATTTGTCTTATTTTGCCTAAATATCATATTTTTTTCATTTAGTACTGCCCTTTAGAGGCTACAGAAAGTAGTTACATGTTTTCTAGAAGACAAAATAAGTAAAATTCAAAAAGTTTTTTCCCCCCGGGCTCTTAATGTATGTTTTTCCTTCTGGAGCATCAGTTGACCTCAGTGCGAAAAGATGGACCTCAAAATCAACAGAAAGAAATTCATACAAGTTTGGAACAACATGAGGGTGACTAAATGATTAAAAAAGAAACATTTTTGGTGAACTATCCCTTTAAGCCAGTAATTCCAAATGTTTTTCTCAGCTGGAGCCCTTTGAACAAAAATATTTATTTGAAGTATCTCCTGAGATTTTAAGCACATTTACATAGTCACAGTTCTCTGATTTCGGTTAATATTAACATGCAGGAAAACAATTTTTTTTAAGTCATTTTTATTATTCATTTGTATTATTTATTTAAATTACTTAAATTTGACAGTTTTTGATTTGACTTTTTTTTTAATTAGCTTTCAAACCAACCACAAACCCCTTTGCCATTCCTTCACAAACCCCAGTGTGGGAAACCCTGCATTAAGAAATTGAATGTGTCTTCACTGATTCAATTACCAGTAAGAAGATTGCCATTGATGCTCCAGGTGACCTCAGGGCTGGGAATGCCGTCAGCCTTACATTCCAGTCTGACCGTCTCTCCCGGGGCGTACAGTTGGCTCTTTGGTTCTTTAGTCCAATATGGGGCAGCTATACCAGCACAAAACACAAACAACTAATCATAAAAGGTCTCAGCCAACAGTTATATACAACCTTCCCGAAAGGTTAACGAAGTAGCCAATAAGCTTTTATTAAGCAATTATACACCAATAAGCTAACACTATAACACTTGCTTTGGATTGCTGCTTTTGCCAGCAAAGTTGATTTGTAAGTTTCTTCTTTTAAAGTCATCCTCCCATAGACACTCTCAAGTTCACACCCCACATCTACATCTAAATCTGGAGAGGATGTGATCTGGCAGTGTGAATCATGCCGTACCTTCCACAGTGACGCTGTAGGTGTGAGTGATTATGCCTTGCACATTTGTGGCAGTACATTGGTATTCGCCGCTGTCAGACTCTGAGATATTCTTAAAGCGCAGAACTCGTTCATAACTATCTTTGGATGTGCGGGACTCTGACAGGACTCCATCTTTCCTGATCCACTGGATATTAGGAGAGGGTCTGGTGAGTGAGAGATAAATGATGTAAACACACTGGACAATTTTAAGAAAGTAACTCAAAACTCAAAGGCACACAGCCAGAGCAGGTTTGACTTACAGGCCCTGAACAATGCACTCCAGCTCCAGGTTTTGTCCGCTGAGCACCAGATAGGAACTGCGGGGGCCAGTGGGTCGCATCATTTGTGGCCTTCTGTTACGCACCACTGAGTTAGCTACGGATACAGACAAAGACAGAATTATTGAGGGAAATGAGGAGAGACAGCGTGGTAAACAA
Source organism: Garra rufa (assembly GCF_049309525.1). Lineage (NCBI taxonomy): Eukaryota > Metazoa > Chordata > Actinopteri > Cypriniformes > Cyprinidae > Garra > Garra rufa. The sequence continues at coordinate 27,365,382 of NC_133378.1, read as the reverse complement.
TCACAGCTGCAGCAAGTGGGTGTTCACATAGGACTAAGACTGGGCAAAATAGCATAATATCTCAATATTTTTCAGCCTTTTTATGACATTACACAAAATGAAAAACAAAAGAATGATGGATGGATGGATGGATCAACAGAACGAAGAAATGATGGATGGATGGATGGATGGATGAATGGATGGATGGACAGACCATAGAAACAATGGATGGATGGATAGACAGACCAAAGAAACAATGGATGGATGGATAGACAGAACAAAAGAAATGATGGATGGGTGATCAATGGATGGACAGAAAAAAGAAACAATGGATGGATGCACAGAACAAAGAAACAATGGATGGATGGATGGATGGGTGGATGGACAGAACAAAAGAAATGATGGATGGATGGATGAATGGACAACAAAAGAAAGATGGATGGATGGATGGAAATAACAAAGGAATGATGGATGGATGAATGGATGGATGGATGATGGATGGACAGACCAAAGAAACAATGGATGGATGGATAGACAGAACAAAAGAAATGATGGATGGATGGACAGATGGATACAGCAAAGAAATGATGGATGGGTGATCAATGGATGGACAGAAAAAAGAAACAATGGATGGATGCACAGAACAAAGAAACAATGGATGGATGGATGGATGGATGGACGGACGGACGGACGGATGGATGGATAGATGGATGGATGGATAGATGGATGGACAGAACAAAAGAAATGATGGATGGATGAATGGATGGACAACAAAAGAAAGATGGATGGATGGATGGACAGACCAAAGAAACAATGGATGAATGGATGGACAGAACAAAGAAATGTTGGATGGATGGATGGATGGATGGAACAAAGAAACAATGGATGAATAAATGGATGAACAAAGAAATTATAAATGGATGGATTGACAGACAAAGTAAATAATGGATGGATGGATGGAAGGAAGGACAGAACAAACTAAATGTATGGATGGATGGATGGATGGATGGATGGATTGATGGACAAAACAAAAGAAATGGCTGGATGGATGGATGGATGGACAGATAGATGGAGGAATGGATGGAAAGACGAAACAAACTAATTATATGTATGGAAGGACTGATATAAAGAACAAAATAAACAATGGATGGATGGATAGATGAATGCATAAATGAATGGATGGACAGAAAGACAGAAGAAACAAAACGTATGAATGGATAAATGCATTAATGGATAAATTGGCTGATGGACAGAACAAAAGAAACAACGGATAAATGGATAGATCATGGATGGATGGACATATGGAACAAAAATAAATGATGGATGGATGAACAGACAAAAGAAATGGATGGATGGAAGGAAGGAAAGAAGGAATGACAGAACAAACAAAATGGTTGGATGGACAGAAAATAAAAATGGATGGATGATGGATGGACAGAACAAAAGAAACAATGGATGAATGGACAGATGAATCGATGGATGGACAGAAAAAACAAAATAAATGGATGAATAGATGGACTGATGGACAGAACAAACAATGGATAGACAGATGGATGGAAGGAAGGAAGGAAGAACAGAAAAAATTGATGGATAGATGAATGGATAGATGGACAGAACTAAAGAAACGATGGATGGATGGATAGATGGACAGAAAAACAAATAGGTGGATGAAAGGATGGATAGACAGGTTGAAAAAATGGATGCAATGGGAAATAAGTAACGCTCTTTATGATAATTTTTAATATAGCATATTGAAACAGCATAAAATGATTTATATGACCAGGAAAATGATTTTAAATTCTTTGTGAATATCCCATATTTTGTCCATCCCTAGACAGGTCATTTTCTTGCACTCTGCAATCTGTTCTGTTAGTCTATGTATATATATGCTAGACAAACATCTTTGGTTGCTGACTCAGTGTTTTGCACCATTGGCATTGCATCTTAAGACTGTGTTATTTAAAAAATAACTCAACGCCTTGCTCTCTCCTGTTCAAGCCAAAAGTTTTTAAGGAGAAGCAAAGGTTAGTCAAGGACACTCAGCATCCTCTGTTTTGATGCTTACAGGGGACAACAGTGAGTTTGATGGGCTCTTTGAGCACGATGATGCGCGCGCTGGGGAACTGAGTGTTGCAGGTGTAGTCGTCCCGACTGTCTGCCGCAGTCACATGAGAGAAGTACAAGTTTCCATCGCGACCCTGAATCACACGCTCGTTTTGCTGAATGTGCCGCAGCTCTAAGAGAAAAAGATGTAGTTATAGAAGCATATATATATATATATATATATATATAAATGCTGCTGAGACATGGTTCATGTTTAAGAGGATAAACTAGGTTAAAACCAGACTAACTCTTGTCCATCCAGTGGATGACCGGAGCCACAGTGCTGTTAGGAGGATTACAGGGAAGCACCACACTTTCTCCTTCCTCCACCTTTTTCGACACCTTCTTCTCCTTCTGGAGAGTGGGAGTGTCTGCAAGAGAACAGAGGATTAACTCAAATTACACTACCATTTAATAGTTTGGGATTGGTAAGATTTTTAATGTTCAGTAAATATACAGTAATTAAAATAACAATTTCTATTTCATATATTTAAAAATTTACTTTATTCCTGTGATGGCAAAACTGAATTTTCAGCGTTCCATTACTCCAATGTCACATGATCCTTCAGAAATCATTCTAATATGCTGATTTGGTGCTCAAGAAACATTTATTATTTTTATCAATACTGGATTTTATCAATTTTATCAATAATCGCATCTAAAATAAAAGTTATCTAAATTACATATAAATATGAATAGAAATAAATAAATATAGAGCTGTCATAAATTAAATCCAAAATAAAATTGATGGTCTAAATTACATATAAATAGTAATAATAAATAAATACATATAGGGCTGTCAAGCGATTAGTCATGATTAATCACATCCAAAATAAAAGTAATGATCTAAATTACACATAAATATTAATTATTAAATAAATAGGACTCTCAAGCAATTAATCACAAATAATCGCATCCAAAATAAAAGTGATCTAAATTACATATAAATATTAATAGAAATAAATAAATATAGAGCTGTCATAAATTAAATCCAAAATAAAATTTATGGTCTAAATTACATATAAATAGTAATAAAAACAAATAAATAAATATAGGGCTGTCAATTACATATAAATAAATAAATAAATATTTATTTTGGTTGTCAAGGGATTAATCATATCCAAAATAAAAGTAATGATCTAAATTACATATAAATTTTAATAAAAACAAATAAATAATTATAGAGCTGTAAAGCAATTAATCACAATTAATCACATCCAAAATAAAAAGGGATGATCTAAATTACATATAAATATAAATTAATAAAATAGGACTGTCAAGCGATTAATCGCGGTTAATTGCATCCAAAATAAAAGTGACGGTCTAAATGACATATAAATAAATAAATACATATTTATTTATTTATTTGGGCTGTCAAGCAATTAATTGCATTTAAAATAAAAGTAATGATTTAAATTACATATAAATGTTAATAAATCAATATATAGCTGTCTAGTGATTAATCACAATTAATCACATCCAAAATAAAACTGATGGTCTAAATTACCATATTTATATATTTAAATATTTATATATTTAAATATTTATTATTTATTTATTTACTTGGGCTGTCAAGCGATTCATCCAAAATAAAAGTAATGATCTAAATAACAATAAATAAATAAATATAGAGCTGTCAAGCGATTAATCACAAATAATCGCATCCAAAGTAAAAGCAATGATCTAAATTACATATAAATATTAATAAAAATAAATAAATAAATATAGAGCTGTGATTAATCACATCCAAAATAAAAGTGATGATCCAAATTGCATATAAATATTAATTAATTAATTAAATAGGACTGTCAAGCCATTAATCATGATTAATCGCATTCAAAATAAAAGTAATGGTCTAAATTACATATAAATAAATTTAAACCTAAAAATGAATACATATATAAAACTTAAATGAAAATGAAAATAAAAAAGAAAACAAACAATTCTGAAATATTAATAAAATCTAAAATAATAACTCAATGATGTTAAAATAACACTGCAACACTGATTTAAAACAGAAATCTTCTGAAACATTAAAATGTATTTGTTTACACTTTTGATCAATTTAATGTATTAATTTCTTAAAAAAACTGAACAAAAACTTTTTTCTGACCCTAAACTTTCACTCTCGGTTGTATGTGAGGAAGATTTAAATCACAGTTCACAATACAATTTTAGATACATTCTATCCTTGTGAGAAACTGGAGTGTGCTAATTAGCTAGCGAGTAATTATCCACAGCACAGCTGACAACACAAGCGAACACCAGAATGCAATTAAAAACTACATAACTAGCCCAACATTATTCAGAAGATGCCTCGGCTTGTCATGATGCGAAATAGGTGTGTGATGACGCACATATTAATGTGGCCAGCCCAGCTGCGTGTGGAGTTCATAATATGTGGGCTATTGTTAGCCTCGCTCATGCTGAGTACTCTCACTTCCTGCACATATTAATCCCACGAGTGGTCGTCCCTGCTGACACACTTACACGACTCACACTGGTTTCTGAGGTAACCGTTGTCAGGGAAACTGGCAGAGAGGTCGGGATCGAGTAAAGGAGACAGGTAGATTGCTAGATAGCTAGTCAAAACAATAGTTTTGTTGTGGTTTTTACGCACAAAGTGCCGCTCACTGTTGTGTTTGATAGCTAATTGGGATGTGATCAGGGTTTTTATGCGTTCTGGAATTCTTCAAACCGCTAGTGTGACTGGCACACACAATGAGCTGTAATTTTCCTCTAAATGTCATTTTGTGCGTATGACACAACAGGGGGCAGGGGGCTTGATTTTGGGCTGTTATCTGCTGCGTGCCAGATTCTCTCTACGGAAAACTCGCTGCATGTGGTAACGTCAGGGATATCAAACAGGCAATCATAAGTGTGTCGCTTTATAACGCTGCAGTAATGAGAGCGACTTACTTTCGGTGACGATGCGAGCCTCGCTAGACACCGCCGTGCCAAGATCGTTGGAAGCGTAGCAGTTATATCTGCCCTGGTACTGGTGGATTGGTCCATCTTTGGCTGTCAATGAAAAGGTCCCAGAGTCTCTGGACACGGAGAGTTCAGGGTCTTTAGAGGGGTCAAACTCCACACCATCTTTCACCCAGCGAAACCTAGTAACAATAGAGATGAGAAATAAATTATAAACATACAATACAACGTTCCTCAAAGGATTTTGTCATGAATTACTCATCTTAATGTCTTTCCAAACCCGTAAGATCTTTGTGCATCTTCAGAACACAAATTAAGATATTATTGGTGAAATCCAAGAGCTTTCTCCCTCAAAATGTTGATTTTTGGGTGAACTGTCCCTCTAAATTAAATAGGATTAACCAATCCTATTTAAGATTAATAATATATTATCGCTAAAAACAGTTCAACAGTTTTAAAGCAATTAATACTACTATTAAAGGGGTCATCGGATGCCCATTTTCCACAAGTTCATATGATTCTTTTCTTAATGAAAAGTCTCTAATATACTTTGGTTAAAAATTCCCAATAGTAGTGTAAAAAAAACACCCTTTTACCTTGTCAAAATCAGCTCTGAAAAATTTCAGCTCATTTTAAGACATGGCTCTGCTCGAGCTCTGCTCGCCCCGCCCCTCTCTGCTGAGGGATTAGGATCTGTAATGTTTACTTTAGCCGCATTTAGCGCATTTAGCTGCATTTAGCCGCGTTTATCGGCGAAACTTGCCAACAAGCACATTATTAAGAAAGGCCATTTGCAAAGATGCATGAAAAACCCTTATACACACTTCTGCTGTGGGTGAAGCTGCATCACGAATGATTCACACGAAGATAGATGCATATGTAGATCGCGATTGGCGCTTTCCATTTAAAAACGAAAGTAACGCTAATCCTCTGCGTCTTCAGCGGCTCAGACGTCGGTAGTAAATGACTACTGCTATGTTCATTATTACATCCAACAGCACAACACCTCAATCGCTCAATTAGAGTCTTCCTCTGCACCTGAGTCGACACTACTATCTTATCTACTACTTATCTACTTGTAAATAAACTACCGGTGCTTTTTCTGAGTTCTCAATGTCTCGTTTTAAATGTCAGGGCCCTTGGAAGTCTACCAATGAAGTGTGGAGCTACTTTGTGCCTCGTAAATGGCGTGAAACAGTGATTTATTTACATGGCTATTCCGATGCCCTGTTGACTCTCACTGACAACCTGTTGTGAGCATCGGCTAACTGACCCCAGATTTCGGACAGCTGGACACAAACCGAGATGAGATATGCAAGGTACGTTCACACTCGGTATCATGATTCAATACACTTCAGGTCACACTGGAGTTTTCCTTTAAAGAAGTCTTTTCTGCTCACCAAGCCTGCATTTATTTGATCCAAAATACAGTAAAAAAAATGTTTACTATTTAAAATAACTGTTTTCTATTTGAATACATTTTAAAATGTAATTTATTCTTGTGGTTTCAAAGCTGAATTTTTAGCATCATTACTCCAGCCACATGATCCTTCAGAAATCATTCTAATATTCTGATTTACTGCTCAAAAACATTTATTATTATTATTATTATGTTGAAAACAATGTGTTGAGTAAATTTTATTTAAGGTTTTTTTGATGAATAGAAAGTTCCGAAGCATTTATCTGAAATATAAATCTTTTGTAACATTATAATTGCCTTTATCACCACTTTTGATCAATTTAAAACATCCTTTCTAAATAAAAATATTAATTTCTATAATTTCTGTCCAAAAAATAAATAAATTAATAAAAATAAAATTCAGATAAATGCTGATCTTTGGATCTTTTTATTTTAAAATAATGTACTCAACTGTTAATTATTGATAATAACAATAATCAAAAAATGTCTCTTGAACAGCAAATCAGCATATTAGAATGATTTCTGAAGATTAGGTGAGACTGAAAACTGGAGAAATGGCTGCTGAAAATTCTGTTTTGCCATCTCAAGAATACATTGGATTTTAAAATATATTCAAATAGAAAAGTTATTTTAAATAGCAAATATATTTCAAAATTTTACTGTTTGCTATACTTTGGATCACATAAATGCAGGCTTAGTGAGCAGAAAAGACATCCTTAAAAAACATTAAAAATCTTACTGTTAAAACTTTTGACTGGTAGTGTATATATCCAATGAAATAGCTTCATGAATGTAATTCTGAAAATATTCTGGCAGGCCTGTCCTTTTCTATTATAGATAAAATGGGGGGGGGAAACTAAAATTACAAATCAACAAACATTTTAAACTTTAGAAATGTTACATTTTATTTTTTAATGAATACATTAAATATCGATTTCTTCATTTTATTTATTTATTTATTATTTTAAACATTTATTTTTGGCATTTAGACAGGATAATAGAGCAGACAGGATAGAGAGGGGCAGGATTGAGAAGGTCCTCAAGCTGGAATTCGAACTCGGGACGTCGAGTTGGCATGCTGCCTACAAGCCTATCAGTGCTGACAATTTTTTTCATTTTATTTTTAAGAGGGACTTCTAGTCTTTTATAACATATCCACATTTTTCTTTAACACAGAAGTAGGCCTATGCATGATACTTCCGGTTCATTAGCCACTATAGGGAAATAATGAGAAGAAGTGTTGTAAACGGTAAAACTGTTTGCACTACAAACCAGTGTGTTCATAATTAAGATAATACATTAAAATAATATGGTAAGACACACCAACCTGCAATATCAAGCAGCAAAACAAACTGTTTTGCACAGCTAAAAACAGCTGGATGCGGATGAGACCAGAAGCCAAACTCATACAAATTCAATTTACGAATTTACGACTGTGCCCACACTTATGGGAAAAATAAGGTGGATTGGCTTCAAGTAAACTGTTATCAAATTATGCAACAGTGTTGCTATGGATACTAACGTGGGTGGGGGATTCCCAATTGCCTCACAGGTGAGCGTGATGTCATCTGCTGAAAAGGTGGTGACAGACTCCGGCTGGGCGGTAATCACAGGGGGGCTTTTCACTGTGGAGAGAGTTCACAATCACACACCAAACATTCAATTATCCAGTTACATTTCTGTGAGCTGTGAAGTTAGCAACGCGACACCCTAAAAATAGAACCAGACATCTATTTTCACAGAGCTATAATAACTGCAGCTCATTTGTTAGTCGCTTCAGATGTGGATAGGGATGGCATATTAGTCACAGTAGTTAAGCAGCCTTTCCGCTGACCTGCTGTAATCCCGGCACCAATATTCAAAACAACTTAATGATCCGCTGCGCCACTGCCTTCCGAAAAGTTTCCCACTAAACCTCAGCAATGTTCTGAAAGCAAGTGCCCCTGAATCTCAGCAAGGCACACACTCAATTAGTTCCAATCGGCATATGCAAGAAACCGAATATCGTGCATGTCATTAGAAACTCCCAAGTGAAAAGAGGGAAATGAAGAGCGTGCAGAGGTAATACATGGAGATTAGGTGAGCCTGAAATGTTCTCTAAGTGTCGGTTGTTTTACGGATGAGTGGCCTGTGAAAGCATTGGAGAGCAGGAAGAAACTGAGACTAGAAGAATGGATAAGAGAGTCAGACAGCGAGAGCATAAAGCATTAGTGATGTAATCTACGGACAGAGTCACTCAGGCTATAAACAAGTGCTTATACTAGACACAAAACAACACTGATGTCTGGGAATGAGCAGAGTGATCCGCACTATGCAGTTTAGACTTCAGAGTTTCACATGCACGACTAAAAGGACTAGCTGTTCAATTAGCTTTACGAATGGGTTTATGTGAATCTATTCGTCTGTATAAATCATATCTATCTGTCTATTGCTCTGTCCATCTGCCATCCATCCATCTATATAAATCGTATCTCTATCTGCCATCTATCTATCTATCTATCTATCTATCTATCTATCTATCTATCTATCTATCTATCTATCTATCTATCTATCTATCTATCTATCTATCTATCTATCCATCTATTTCTGTATGTCCATCTGTCATCAATCAGTCAATCCATCCATCATCTATATAAATCGCATCTATGTCTATCCCTGTCAATCTGCCATCCACCTATCTATCTATCTATCTATCTATCTATCTATCTATCTATCTATCTATCTATCTATCTATCTATCTATCTATCTATCTATCTATCTATCTATCTATCCATCTATTTCTGTATGTCCATCTGTCATCAATCAGTCAATCCATCCATCATCTATATAAATCGCATCTATGTCTATCCCTGTCAATCTGCCATCCACCTATCCACCTATCTATCTATCTATCTATCTATCTATCTATCTATCTATCTATCTATCTATCTATGTATCTATCTATCTATCTATCTATCTATCTATCTATCTATCTATCTATTTCTGTATGTCCATCTGTCATCAATCAGTCGATCCATCCATCATCTATATAAATGGTATCTATGTCTATCCCTGTCAATCTATCTATCTATCTATCTATCTATCTATCTATCTATCTATCTATCTATCTATCTATCTATCTATCTATCTATCTATCTATCTATCTATCTATCTATTTCTGTATGTCCATCTGTCATCAATCAGTCGATCCATCCATCATCTATATAAATGGTATCTATGTCTATCCCTGTCAATCTATCTATCTATCTATCTATCTATCTATCTATCTATCTATCTATCTATCTATCTATCTATCTATCTATCTATCTATCTATCTATCTATCTATCTATCTATCTATCTATCTATCTCTGTCTGTTTATCTGTCAACGATCCATCCATAAATCGTATCTATGTCTATCTCTATCTGCAATCCACCCATCCATCCATCCATATCTATGTGTCTAATCTCCATCCATTCATCCATCCATCTATATATCTGTATTCAGTTTTTATGGCAAGAACATTATGCATTTTCAGATGCACAAGAAAGAGGAAAAACTGCTTAAAAAAGACACTGTTTAAAGATTCATGCAATCCCTGGTGATGGACCATTAACCATTATAACTGGGAGGCACTGGGACGCACTTTTACGGAACATAATAATTCATTTTAAAAGACTCATGCCTTAATGCACCTTCGAATTCTGCACAATCATTCCCACACCTCTAAATATAACAAACAAATTTCTCAGCTGATCAGTTTTGGCTGTTGCTGCAGGCTGTCTTCCGTTATTGGAAAGAGTCCACGAAATTTTAGTGGAGTAGAGTTAGTGCATGCAAAAACTACAATACTTGCTAGAAATACTCACAGTCTCTTATTTTGTCTGTCCATTGAGCCAGCAGGGGGGGAAAAAGAAATCGTTTTAGATTATTACAAAGCACTCGACAATATTTATTCACAACACTCAGTTTTACCCACTTGAACACTTAGAAGCATGCACACACAAACACATAAACGGTACCTATATATTATTCCTAAATTAAGCTAATTACAACACCTTTCATCTAACCCAAACCTCTACAGACACCTTTGGCATTTTTAGATTTTAATTAAGACACTAATTGTCCATTTATTAACCTTTTTTTTCTAATGAGGATTAGAAGTTTAACTGTACTTGCAAGGACATTTCCAAAAATTTGACAAGTACTTGCACACAAACACATGTCTGTTCTTCTGTGTGAACTTTCCATTAACTTTGCTTTCTGTTTTCTAAAAATGTAAGTTTTTTTATCCTCTAACCCTCACAGAAACCATTTAGCATTTTTTGGATTTTCATTAAGACATTATCAAATGTTTTTGAGGCTGTTTTCCTTATGAGTTGGTTCAGTTTTTACTATCCTCATGAGGACATTCAGCTCCCACAGTGAAGACAAAACCTGACCTTCACACACAAATTGCATTAAGCCTTTTTTTTTAAATGAAACAAATGTTTGTGATGGTATGATTACACTGTTTGGAGGTGAAACAAAGAAAACACACGATGCCAGCTCAGACACCTGGACTGTAGATCAGCTGGCCAACAAGAGACACACTAGAGATAACAAGATGTTGGCAAAGCAGCACTAAAATAAACTCCCTATCTAGCTATTTTCCTTCCTTTGACTTCAACCATCCTTTTGCAAGACTGCTTGGCCCTGCAGTCCCAACAACTTAATAAGAAAACAAACATGCTGAATGCCTGAAAACTGCAACACGGGTCGTGAAACAGGAACAGAGCATTAGCACAGAGCATATGGGATGGACCCAGTCAGGCTGTGTTTGCTGGCTGAACATTTTAATGTTGGTGTGTTATTGATCTCATTGGTCACATCCATGTCCGCATTTTCATTTAAAGGTCACTAATTGAAAGTCAAGAGAAACCGTGACCTTTAATATAGGTGTAACTCTTCACTGACAAATCATTTTGTTGCATTTGCCGTTTTCATCATCTAGTCTTTCTCCTCTTGTTTTTGTGTGTGTGTGTTTGTAAGGCGGGAAAGAGAGATGCTCTGATACCCTGATACGTAGCTGCAATCTTAAATTGCAGATGTACAATAATAGCAACAAACCCAGTGCTGTTTATAGCTTTAGGAAGCTTGTAGCAGATGCTGTTTTTACAGTTCCTGCTCAGGTGGGTTTCAATCACTGCACGCTTGAATGTCCTTTCTAATCAGGCCTGTACTTGCTGCTCGAATCAATAGTATAATCAATTAAGCAATTAAACTCAGTTAAAACAGCTAATTCTGCACTTTTTAACTCATATAGACCATAACAATATGTCATAACAAATTTCACACAATACACAAAAGCACTCGCCACGCACATACATACTGAATGCAATGTAAACTCCTGTACTCACATTTGGATGGGATGTTGATGGTGGCATTCCCGGGCCTTGGAGCTACGGACAGCAGGAGGAGAGGGAGCAGGAGAGCAGCGCAACGCCCCCTGCTGCCCACCTGCTGTTGTGACGTGGCAGGCATTGCACCTGCTGACAGGCACAAACACTACGGGCACGAAAATCTGCGATTAGCCTAGTCAGAGAAGAGCAATCTTCACTGTTTCTTCTTCCTGTATGGTTCTCTCAGGTCCACACCCTCCTGATGCACACTCACTGCAAGAGAGGAGAGGGAGAGAGAGTGAGGGAGGGAGGGGCAGGAGGGAGAGACCCACGTGTGTACAGAAAAACCATTCAGACCTCCACATGGCCCAGGACAGAGGGAGCCAGAAAGATGAGAGACAAAGGACAGGGTAAGAGGACAAGGAAGAGAGAGGGGTGGAGTTGGGGGCACAGTAAAAAATAGAGGTGCATGATGTGTTGTGATCATACAGTAGAGCAAACAGGATAGCATGGCATTAGCAACACCAAGGTCATGGATTTGATTCCCTGGGAATGCATGGATTGATAAAAATGTAACCTTAAAGTCTTGTTATTAAGCATGTTTTATATATATATATATATATATATATATATATATATATATATATATATATATATAAACACCTTACTTCAGCCTATGTTTTCAAAGAGAGGTGTGTGGAAGCTTTCCAAACAGTTTGAAATTCAGGGTTTTCACCTCATATCAATCAGATCAGAAGTAACTAGTAACTAGCTACTTGAGTACTTTTTCCATCGCATACTTTTTTACTCTTACTCAAGTAACTATTAAGATTGTTACTTTTACTCATAATTGAGTAAATATTTCCATAAGTACTTGTACTTTTACTTGAGTACAGATTTTGGGTACTCTACCCACCTCTGATTAAAATTAATGAGTTAAATTAAAGTCTTACAAAATTGTTTTAGATTATTTAATAAAATAATAAATAATTATTAAAAACCATTTAAGTTTTTGGCGAAATGCATTCAAAATATTTGGCTTTGGCCAAGAATTTTCATTTCGGTGCATTCCCCAATTTATTTATTTACTTACTTACTTACTACTAATGTAAGTAATTAATATTTATAAATAGTTATTATACTATTACTACTCATAATATATCGCATATATTTACATTACTACTACTACTACTACTACTACTACTACTAATATTAATTATTATTATTATTATTACTCACTACTATCAGTATTTAATATTTATTATTACATTAATACTGATTCTATGTATATATATATATATATATATATATATATATACACACACACACACACACACACACACACACATCATAATTATTATTAGTAGTATAAGCAGCAGCATAATACTATAATAATGATATTTATTAATAATTTATATGACAATTATCATTTATTTATTTGTTTATAATAATACTAATAATAACTATTGGTATTACTGTATCTGCTACTTGTAGAGTAATATCAGAGCTTATACTCTATAAAAAGTGTTTTTAGGGGTGCATCAAAAATGTATTTAATATCATATAAATTATTTAGTTGAATTTAAAAGTCTTACAAAATTATGTAATATTATTTATGAAAATAATAAATAATTATTAAAAAGCATTTTTGGCTTTGGTTTCAGCAAAGTGCAACCAGAATTTTCAGTTTTGGCCTAGAATTTTCATTTCAGTGCATCCCTTACTTATTTATTTAGAACTTATATCAGTATTTAATATTTATAAATATTTATTATAATACTAATACTAGTAATAATTAATAATAATAATAATAATAATATTAATAATAATAATTAATTATTATTCACTACTATCAGTATTTAAAATTTATTCTAACATTAATACTATTTATTATATATTATAACTATTACTTTTAGTATAGATTTTCTGTGCATCCTTTATTTATTTATTACTTACTAATATCTGTATTTAATATTCATAAATATTTATTATAATATGGATACTCAAAATATATACTACTATTACTGATAATAATAATAATAATTATTATTATCATTATTCACTACTATCAGTATTTAATATTTATTCTTAAAGTAAAACTGATTTTATTGATTATATATATATATATATATATATATATATTACTATTAGTAGTAGCAGCATACTACTATAATGATATTTAAATGATCATTTATTTATTGTTTTTTATTAATAATAATAACAACAACTATTGGTATTATTCTATCTGATATTGGTAGAGTAATATCACAGCTTATCTTTTTTCCCTCATTTTTTTATTCTATATACTCTATAAAATGTTTATACTCAAAATCAATCATAACATAAAATACATTTTCTATATCAAGGCACTTCAGTATGGCCACTTATTCCTAAAAGACTCAATGCAGAAGATATAATAGACTCAATTGATATCAATACCAGACATAATTTTTATAGATAAAGTGACCACAAGTGCAAGCACATGGCAAAATGTCCTTATCGCAATCACAGATCCGCAGTCATCTCATAAAGCAATTTACTCAATGCATTTCCTCAGCAAGATCTCAGTAGACCGTAATGGTCAGGGTCATTAATACATAATGATGAATGGAGGCCGGTGTAAGATGGATCTAAAAAACTGTCTGTATCTTTTTGAGGAGCCTCTTTAAAAGAGACGATAAGCATCTATTAGAGCAGCTATCGCTCACGCCACAGGCTTATGAGATACTCTGCAGGAAGAGTTCTCCATCTGTACTTGGGTCTGCCAAATGACACCACAAAGACCTGCGTGTGTGGCTCCATTTATCAGCACCATCACTGGATCAAACAACCGTCTTTTTTATTCACAAGCCTTGATCACGCTACTGTACCGAAAGGAGCTCCCCGAGGACATGTGATAAAAACTTCAGAGAGACAATAAGGATGAAATGAAATAAGGAGCAAGAGGTGGATATTTTTGTTGGCTTGGGTGCAGCGTGTCTGACGGCAGCTGGCAGCTATGCATATCTTTAGCTGGGCACCGCTGTACCCTCCTGGTGCCAAACCCTGGAGCTGAGTGACCTTGGAGCAGAAGGAAAGGTTGAAGGAGGAGTAAAGCACAATCTTTCACTGTCCCACACCCTTGCACGCACACAAAGATAACCCTGCTGAAAAGACTGACTCAGACTAGCATGAATTTCCAAGCTGTTTTATGTAGGACTCTTGTGGTTTGGTCTAGCTGGTGAACAAGAATCACAAGGTTGGATTATAGTCCCACAAGGCCCCTGGGAACAGGTCTCCATCCTTTCCTGCCACCTCTGCTGCCCCTAGTCTACATAAAACATAAAATATATAGTATTTTCTCAAAATAAAGCAAAAATACATTTCATATCATTTCTGTCTGAATTCTGTATAAAGGTGTGGTCACAAAAAGTTCTTGTTGGCAAAGAAGGATTATTGTCCATTAGCAATAGTGTAGCGATGTATGAAACATACAGAAGTCACTTTTAAACTAAAACTACTGTATTTTCCTGAAAGAAAATTCACACCGGGTCAAAATCGTATTGTTAAGAGAAGATTTTTCACATGATAAAGAACATAACTTGTATTCCAATTAAAACGGTAAGGTCAATATGGCAAGTCCTGACCAGTTTGAACCTGTTGTGAAATTTGTGTGGGAAATAATCATTTAGATCACTAGATTCCACCTTTGAAAATTTGCTATACATAGCTAAATGTAACCTTAATATTTTTTTACGCACTGAGTAATAACTGATAAATGGTAGGGCTGGGAAAATAAATTGATGCATTGCAAATCAAGAAATGATTCTGCATCTATTCTAATGGTGTGTTCACATCAAAAAATGTATTTAATTATTTGCGCGAGTAGATTACATACTACATACAAGTCAATGCAAAGATGCAGATAGACACAAATTCACACTGAGCTATGCGAAAAGACGTAAATTCGCACTGAGCTATGCGAATAGATGTTAATTCACACTGGGCAATGCGAATAGATGCAAAAACACACTGGGTGATGCGAATAGACGCGAATTTGTACTGGCTGATGCAATTAGACGCAAATTCGCACTGGGCGATGCAAATAGACATAAATTCGCACTACTGGCCGATGTGAATATACACGAATCTGCACTGGGAGATGTGAATAGACCCAAATTCGCACTTGGAGATGCAAATAGACATAAATTTGTACTGGGTGATATAATAGACACGAATTCGCACTGTGCAATGTGAATAGACACCAATTCATAAACACAGTCCAATAGCAGAGATAGCATTTCAGGTTCCAGGTGATGTAAAGTCAAGGTGCTCTCTGGTCTAGGGTTTATCAAAATCCATTAAACTTCATAATGACCAAGGCAGAGATGTGAGTTAGTACTGGGAGATGTGAATAGATGCAAATTTGCACTGGCCGATGTGAATAGTTGCGAATTCGCACTGGGTGATGCAAACAGATGCAAATTTGTACTGAGCGATGCGAATAAAACCAAATTCGCAATGGGTAATGTGAATGACATGAATTTGCACTGGATGATGCAAATAGACGTGAATTTGTACTGAGCAATGCGAATATAACCAAATTCGCAATGGGTGACATGAATGACACAAATTCGCACTGGATGATGCAAATAGACGTGAATTCGTACTGAGCGATGCGAATAGATACAAATTCACACTGGACAATGTAAATAAACGCGAAAAGCTAAGGTTTAAACAGCAAATGGCACTGCATGCTTTGGAAACATCCGTACTCTGCTTGCTTGATTCTGGAAAATCTCTGAATCAATTCACGGGTCGCAATGCATTGATTTATCATCGCAGACCTAATAAATGGGTCAGTCTAAAATTCCATACAATTTTGTCTAAATACATTAAAAATAAAACACTAAAATCAATAATTTTAAATGCTACAAGTGAACTGAGGCATCACAACATTATAATGTATAGTATGATAAATGGATATACATCTTGAGATTTTGAGAAAATAGTAGAAATAAGTGTGTACAATTAAATATCCAAGTATAGGCCCATATATATCTTTTATCAACCAAAACCGGTAAATAAATAATCCGATATGGAAGCTGAATCATGCATCCCTTATTATGGTCTTGCTGCTGACAATCCCTTGTGGACCAAGAAAATCTTGCTGGTTGAACTATTCAGGAAGCCTGACACCAACATACCAGCATCCCAAATATAGCATGCTGGTCTTTTCAACCACGAACAACAACTGTAGGAGGACAAGTGATATTTAACGGAAATTTTTATAGCTACTGGAACATTTGAGTCAGCATCTGAGCCCACATAATGTTACTTACAGGTCACATATGGAAGATCATACACATAATGTTGGTGTAGCACCTCAATCCTGGATTACGTGGCTCATTAAGCACAGTCACCTCGAATCGGCACTGTGCCTGCAAATCGCATAGCGAAGGCAAGAATTAGAGGAGAGAAGAAAAGGAGGAGGAGTAGAAGGGGTGATAGAAGATGACAGCCGAGACAGTAATCCCTTCCTCCATTAAATCACACAGCTGCCCAATCAATCAGTCACCTCTCCTCTCTTTTCGTCCTCTAGACTCGACGATATTAGTATGAACTGATCAGAGGGGGAGGGGAATTGTCAGCAGCCAATTAGATGCCAGGTTAGCCTCTGTTGGCCTTTAACAAATGCCATCGAATCGAGTCGGGCCTTTACCGAACGGCTGAAGAGTTCATTGGCACTGAGAGGTGCTGAGCATAGTCCGATTAGCTCTGTCACACAGCCGCTCCGGAGGGAGCCAGCCAGCCGCCAATCAAACTGGTGCACAGTAATGTATGATCAAGCAGCAGCCGCTAACTAGGTGACCAAGTCAACCATGACTGTCTTGCAGGGAATAGACGAAGAAAGGAGGGTGTGGAACTGAAGGGGAGTGTCACATATCCATGAAATGAGCTCTAGGCACTACTTGAACCCCAACAAGCTGATAAGAACCTTGTCTATTAGGGCTTACATGGCCTCTATTGCTGATGTGAGGGAGATTGACAACGGTCAGGGTCTCTCAGCGCCGCTGTGCAGCTGTTGGTGATAGTATCTAATCCTGTCACCTGCTTCATTACCGAAGGTCATAGACCAAACGTCATTGATGCCCGGCGGCGGAAGAGAACCAAAGGCAATTATGTACTTTCGGTAAAACAGATGTGCATGCCAAAAAACAAACAAACAAAAAAGCAATGATAAACATAATAAACAAATCATGCTTTCAGCGCCGCCGAGAATTGATGCATCATTCCACATAAACAAACTCTGTAATGTCAACCCTGAAGCAACTGAAAACAACCAATTATCTTTGCGAAATGGAGCATGTCGCTTTACTCACAGCATATACTGCTTTCCAATTTCAGTGGAAATGTGAATCATATCATCACAGAAAGTTGATGTTGATGTAATCACAGCAGAAGCTATGTGGATCACAGATTTTATGTCTAAACTAAATGACTGTGATGCATTTTTGAGTTTCTAAATGCAAGAACTTTGAAACTAGACAAAGGTGGTTCTTATTTAAGTACATTAATAGTGAGAAAGCCGTATTTTTGAAAGGCTATATGAGGTGTTATGTAATCTTTAAAAGACAACATTGCTGAATACTGCATTTTAGGAGCTGAGAGATGTGACCTGAACAACTTGTTCGTCTGGTATCCTTATTCCTGCCATGTCAGTCGGATTATGGTAGATCTGTAGAAATGTAAATCCTGCCCTTTTTGATCCTGAGGTTATCCGATCATACTGTAAAAGGGTCTTTATGTAATGCTACTGTCATATTGATGAATACGATTAGGGCTGCACGATAAATCGCATGTGATTGTCAGGTGTATCTCATCAGTAAATCCGGTTCTGTGGTTAGTAGTAAAACGCATGTGATGGAGATTTACTACTAATCACAGAACCGGCTTTGATGAGATACGCATGACAATCGCATGCGAAATATCGTGCAGCCCTAAATACAATGGTGCTATTATGAATAAATTGTTTGCATTTCTAACATTATTAAATACAAATTATCGAGGATGAAGTGATACATGTCCAAATTTATATTTTCAAAAAGTTCACACCAGAATAATTGACCATTCATTCTTTACTCAAGAGTTTGTCCAGGTATTGTTCAAAATAAATTGTATTTTCAGCATTATGTGTATTTCAACTTTTTCCAACAATGACTGTATGATTTTGAGATCCATCTTTTGACACCGAGGACAACTAAGGGACTCATATGCAACTATTGCAGAAATTTCAATTGCTCACTGATACTCCAGAAGGAAAAACTATGCTTTAAGAGCCAGGGGTGTAAACTTTTGAATGGAATGAGAATGTATACATTTTTTCTTATTTTGCCTAAGCATCATATTGTTTTTCATTTAGTAGTGCTCTTCAGAAGCTACAGAATATACTTACATCTTCCCCAGAAGACAAAATAAGTAAAATTTACCCTGACCTTCAATTTCAAAATGTTTTAACCCCCTGGCTCTTTGTCAAGTCACCTTCATTTATATAGCGCTTTTAACAAAATGGATTGTGTCAAAGCAGCTTTACAGTATTAAGTAGGAACAAAGGGTGTCAATAATGCATCATTTTTCCTTCTGAAGCATCAGTGAGCATTTTTACCTTCTGTAACAGTTGCATATGAGTTCCTCAGTTGTCCTCAGTGTGAAAAGATGGATCTCAAAATCATACAGTTATTGTTGGAAAGAGTTCAAACACACAAAAATACTGCAAAACCAAAGAATCGGTGGGACCTGAAGACTTTTCTGAAGAACAGCGGGCAGTTTAACTATTCAGGACAAACAAGGGACTTGTGAACAACTATCACTAAACAAAAATAACACAGCTCTGGATCATTCAGTTAACAACACACTATTAAGAATCAAGTGTATGTAAACTTTTGAACAGGTCAGTACTACATAAAAAAACAACAACATGAATTTTGTCTGATCCATCTTATTTTGGTAAAATGATTACAATTTTGCAGATTCTGCACTTTTGACTTCCATCTGGTCCCAGCATATTTGGACAGTTAATACAAACAGTCTTCTCTTTCAGATTGCGGTCATGTCAATTACGAAGAAGTGTCTCGGTTGTATATTTCAGGCTATACATGCAACAAGAAAAGCCAGCAGAAGACCATGTAGACTTCTCTGTTTTAAAATCTAATATCTCTTATCTGTTCTTACATCATCATGTGCTTACATAATTATTTTCCCTGCAGCCTCAAGCAACTAGCGAGAATATGTATTCTAGCACACTCATTTAAAATCGAAACAACAGCAAATATTAATCCACTTGCAGACGATTTCTTCAAACAATACCCTGCGCTCTGCCATTATGCAGAACCGCAGCAGCACTAAGAGTGTTTATCCAGTGAAAGTCATCTGTACGGTATGTGTTTATAAGGGCTGGGCTCTGTCATGCCTCCTCTTTAAATATTTACCACTTCCAACTGTGAAGATGCGTGTCAAAGACTGGAGGAGAGAGAGAGATGGAGGAGGGAAATAAATGAATACATGCTTGCCCTCCACCCTCAAGACCTCCCCGAGGGTCTGTCTGTCTGTCTGGAAAGCAGAGCGACGGACAGCAACAGAAACACAGATCTGAAGGCGAAGAAAGCGGGACAGGAAAAAAAGAGGGGGAGGAGATAGGTGACTGAAGGTAATGGGAAAAAAGAGGAGTGGCACAAGACAAGGAGACATAGAGGGGGGCCTGTAATTTGCAGAGACCCCCTACAGGGTAAATTATTTATAGCCTGGCCTTCCCTGCCGGTACAATTTGCCCTGAATTCACCTAAATTCATAATTCATATCAGTTTGTTCACCATACATTTGGTCCGGAACTAGATTGGCTCTCTTCATGCATTCAACTGTCACTGTGTCTGGGTCTTCTTAAAGACTAGAGTCTAATTTGCATGAACCTGTTGCAGGTAACTCAAGGGTTAAGTTGATAAGGCAAGGTAGGGGAAAAATAATACTAGTCCCTTATCCAAGATGACAACCTCCACACAATAGTGTGCATGGCATGCTAGATTACAGATTACATTGATCCCATTACGCTCAGACGCTAGTAACGAAAGCAGTAATTATTGCCCGCTAATAAAAAGTCAATATTCTGTTGAGACAGTGCAATGACTGTCTTTTAAACGTGTGCAGTGTTTCCTGCACCACAGTGAATCTATGCTGAATCTTTATAGACTAAGCAAAATAAATCATATTTACCTGAGCTGTTTTCACTCTGTATTGAATGTGATGGAGTATTTAAGCGTGAATGGTGATATAATAGCAAGAAATAGCTTTCAGTTCAGTCAAAAATAACAAACACTGTGACCACTGTAGTACAAATCACAAACAAATGTCTCTTACGAGCTTAAAGCATTTAGTGCATCTACTGATTGCCAACAAAAATTCAAGTATTAATTGAATACTTGATTTTTTTTGGGAATCAGTAGATGCACTATGTGCTTTAAACTTCAGTCTAAAAAAATAAGTTTTTTGAGAAAAACATTCTAGGATTTTTCTCCATATAGTGGATTTTAATGGGAGCTAATGGACTGAAGGTCCAAACTGCAGTTTCAACACAGCTTCAAAGGGTTCTACACAATCTCAGCCGAGGAAAAAGGGTCTTATCTACTGTAGCACAATCCAGATTGTGTCAAAGCAGCTTTATAGTATTAAGTAGGAAAATAGTGTGTCAATAATGCATTGTTTTTCCTTCTGGAGCATGATTGGGCGTTTTAACCTTCTGTAACAGTTGCATGTGAGTCCCTCAGTTGTCCTCAGTGTGAAAAGGGATCTCAAAATCATACAGTCATTGTTGGAAAGAGTTTGAATACACAAAAACACTGAAAAACCAAATAATCTGTGGGACCTGAAGACTTTTCTGAAGAACAGCGGGCAGTTTAACTGTTCAGGACAAACAAGGTCCAAATTGCAGTTTCGACGCAGCTTCAAAGGGCTCTACACGATCCCAGCCGAGGAAAAAGGGTCTTATCTAGCGAAAGGATCATAAGTTTCTACAAATTTCTAATAAAGGCTGTTCACACCAAGTTTTAATAATCATTTTAAAGAGCCAAGAGCAATAACTATAATAAAACTAATGTCCACATCAGCTGACTATAATGTTCCATTTATTATTAACACACACTGCCACTTTAAAGGTTGTATCAGCGATTTCTAGCCTGAAACATAAAGTGTCAAATTCAGCTGACCTTTCATCACGATCCGCTCGCTGCCTGCCCCATAAATTGTCTGTGAAAAAACCGCGTCTCTCTGGTCAGCCTAGGGTCCGAGATATGCCAAAAAAACAATCGGCACTACCAACCTTTCCACAGATAAACAAACTGTGTTCCAACCAATCAGCGTTAGGGGTTTGGTGTTGTGGACTTTCGCCCCGCCTCCCTCACATCCCTGCACCAGTAGGAAAGTCCACAACACCAAACCCCTGACGCTGATTGGTTGGAACACTGTTTGTTTATCTGTGGAATAGTTGATAGCGCCGATTGTTTTTTTGGCATATCTCGGACCCTAGGCTGACCAGAGAGACGCGTTTTTTTCACAGACAATTTATGGGGCAGGCAGCGAGCGGATCGTGATGAAAGGTCAGCTGAAATTGACACTTTATGTTTTAGGCTAGAAATCGCTGATACAACCTTTAAATGCTCAAGCTCTTAAAAGACAGATGGATTCTGATTGACTTCCGGATGAGACCGGAAGACAAACCCATACAATTTACAAATGGCCATGCCCACTCTTACATGAAGAAAAAGGTGAATAGTTATCTCTATAACTGTGGTGTTTCTTTTTATTCTCACAGAATAAGATTAAGAATGATCATTAAAACTTAATTATTGTTATAGTTACCTTTTGTTGTGAATCAATTATATGAGAAGAGAAAACTCACCACAAATATAATGATATCGACACATTATTGGAATTGATTTTTTTTAGCCAATAAACCTAAAAAAAGTCTCACACTGACAGTAAAGATGGATCAGCTGTCAATCCAGATTCTTTTGCGTGAGTACAATTCTGACTAACTGTCTACATAAAGTTTTTATTTTGTAACAAATAAAGGACTTTTTAAAATAAAGGGTGAATTGGGACTATTGCAAAACCAAAACTTTGTAGAAAACATAGCAACAAAGAACCTTATAAGCTCTAAAGGATAGGACACATTTCTGTCCTTTTTCTAAGAGCATGAATGGGTCTCTTTGACTCTTCATCCCCTGGTGTTACACTTTAAGTTGAGCTTTTCTTCACACGGCGACATAAGTACACACTCCTCTTTGCCTCGCTGTGGAAAGTTCTAAAGTGCACCCAGATCACCGCACCGCTGACTTGAGGCGATATTTCTCTGCTTTATTGACTTGACATCCTATGTGGTTTACCCAGGGGTCCTCCTTGCATGGATGTGGCCTCTCATCTTCATAAAGGCCTCTGATGTGCGCCGACAGCACCAGAGCGCACAGGAGAGCAGAGAGCCGCCCTAACCACCTGACAACTGACCTGTATCTTAGATTGCTACTGATGCAATGTTTGCGGAACACCGAGTCTAAGCTTTTTTCCCATAATTATTCAGGTTCTTGCTTTCTGCAAATCCTCGCTCTTGCTTTGCTCTCACAGTTTCTCTGGGTTAGGGGTTAATATCAGAGACACGGAAAGCGGAGGAAAATAAAGGTTGTCAGAGGGGCTACCGCCCACTCGCTCCATCCACGTTACTATGGCAACGGGGTCTCCACAGCATCTCCTCCATACATGGACATACAAATTCAGTTATTCATACGCACACACACACACTCGGAACACACTACAAACACAAATCTATCCGATGTTTTTCAGTTTGCGAGATATTATGCTCTAACCACACTCAGTGTCAACAAGATGACAAGCATCCAGGAAAAATATTCACTCGCGTTGTCTTTTTCCATGTTCTGTGAGGCACTAGCCGTCAGGTTTATTTATTTATTGATGTTTTTTCCCTTTAGACACAATAAAAACTGAG
>NC_133378.1:27262258-27341061 GCF_049309525.1 Garra rufa | reverse complement strand
ATGCAAAGTAATAATAATACAAAATCCATATGTATCCAATGTGCATGCATCATTAACTAAAACTAAAGTTTTAGTTAAAACTAAAATAAAAAAACCATTATTTTTTATTTTTAATATATATTTTTTAAATTATGTAACTAACTTTTATATATTTTCTAAACAAATAATAAAATTTTTTATAGCATATATATATATATACACACACACGTATATATTAGTGGTGGGCCGTTATCGGCGTTAACGTGAGACTCTTATCGGGCGATAAAAAAAAAATATTGCTGTTCTGTTAATCTATTCTCAAAGTTGGGTTGGGAGCTGGGTCTACACTACGCAAGCTATGATGACTTTCACCTTGATATTTTAGCACGAATGTATACCTAGCCGAATTGCACATTAGGGGGCGAGAACGAGTCTTCGAACCTGTGTGTATGCCTACTGTGAAATTACCACATCAAGCGAGACGTGCTAACATGGATGCAGCTATGAAGCCGCCGGGTTTGCTTCAGGGCAGGGCGTTGCTAGACCCTTTTTACTGGGGCACATGCGTGAGTTATAATTTACTTTGATAATCCTGAAATAAAGACATTAAACTATATGCAACAACTGAATTGACACTTCTAAAAGCAACGCAGTTTAACTATGCTCGCAGATATCCATGCGCGTGCGCGTCTGTGTATTTAACTGCAACGCGCACGTCGCGCAGCCTTTTACGCAGAAGTACATGCAGTGTAGGAATAGTTGGTTACACAAGTTTGTATAGTTAATTGTGTTGTAAATGCAATTGTCAAGCAGTTTGTGATGCATTTTGGAAACAGGAGATGAGCCCCTGGTCTAATGCGCCACCTGGCTTGAGAAACCCGTTCTCAAAGACTTACTTTTAGTCATTATTTGGGTAGCACACATATTCTGAATGCCTTCGGCAGAATTCAAATTAGCCATTTTAATCTAGATTAATCTAGATTAATTCCAAGATTACAGTGAGATTAATCTAGATTAAAAAAATTAATCTATGCCCACCACTAATATATATATTTCGATTGGTTGACGAAATGGCAAAAGAGCGAGCTCAATTTTTTTTCTCAAGCGGAGCAAGAGCTTTTATTAGAGGATAATGGAGAATTTCAAACTTTAATAAAAAGTTCAAAAGTTTGGGGTCAGTAAGACTTGTAATAGTCTTTAAAGAAGTCTCTTATGCTCATCAAGGCTGCATTTATTTGATTAAAATGCAGAAAAAAACAGTAATATTGCTAAATGTTTTTACAATATAAAATAATGTTTGTTTATTATTTTAACAAAATAGAATTTATTCCTGTGATGAAAAGCTGAATTTTTATCAGCTGTTACTCCAGTCTTAAGTGTTACATGATCCTTCAGAAATCATTCTAATATGCTGATTTTATTATTAGAATGATCAATGTTGGATAATATCAACAGTTGTGCTGCCAAATATTTTTGGGATTCTTTCATGAATAACAAGTTTAAAAAGTACAGTGTTTATTTAAAATAATTTTTTATAACAATGTAAATTATTTATTATTAACTTTTAATAAACTTTTAATTATTAACTTGGTGAATAAAAGTATTAATTTCTTTAAAAAAAAAAACATTAAAAATGTACTGACCCCAAACTTTTGAACGGTAGTGTGTGTATATATATATATATATATATATGTGTGTGTAGCTGTGGTGATCATTTGTGTGTGAATCGTCGTAATTATTTTCCACACTTTCTTGGAAAAAAACTTTTCTTTTCCCACGTGAGTCAGTCCGCGTCAATCGTGCTCTTTAACCAATCAGATGTGACTTCGCCATTTCAACCAATCATAACCCGACAGGAGCGCAGCCTAAATCCTGTTTACATGAAATAAACCTGCTCCCGAGCAGGTTTAAGTTTACGGACCTGTTGCTATGACAGCAAGTCCAAGATGCGCATCGAAGAACGAAACAATCCAAGATCAGGACAAATCCACAACAATCAAATCCAGCTAACTGAGTTAGCGACGTACGAAGAATGGACCCCTGGACTATTTGTATGAACTACAAAGGGTGACTAAAAATCATGAAACAGTGACAAATGCATTTATAACACCTAGCTAAACTACAAATATAACGATTATTTTCTAACATGTTTCCCAAACACTCTCAATGACCATTAGTCAGCTAAACAAATAGCCACGCCCCAAACTCACCCCATTGGTTGAGCCACTGCGGCTATGTTTATCTGCTTAAACAAACAACCATTGTTTTGACAGTGCCACAGAGTTAGTGTTTACACTTTTGAGTGACTTCTGAGCCTACAAATAGCCAGGATAATAAGCTGTGAAAGGAGAAAGTATTTTACCATCGTAAAAAAAACACCTCACCTCTAAAGTGTCCACCAAATAAACAGAAATGCAGTTACAAAGTACTTCCCCTCAACCTGTATACAGGAAAACACTCCACTCAAACAAGTCCATTAGCCTATTCAGCAATCTTTAAAGCTATCAGGCATCTCAGCTTTGGATTATTCATGACGGCCCATGACTTGTTGTCTCATTACCTAAAAAGCCTGATCTCTTTGCGGTGAATGGGAAAATTGGTAAGCGATTTCAAGGCCCCACCTGATCTGTGCTAGTGCTCTCATCTCATATGGAAATGAGAAGTATTGACAGGTCAAGGTCAGCCCTGCTTTAGTATTCCACAGGATTTGCATTCAGTCAAGCGCAGCGGCCCTACCTCGTCTCTCAAGTGGTATGGACACGTACGACGAAAGTGAAACAACAAGGATGTGGTCTAAATTATCAGATGTTCGTTCTGCTGTGCTTTCCAGATCCCGATGCCTCGATTAACCAGAGCAGAAGAACCGTTCTTCACCAGCAGCCCCATTAACTTTGTTAAAACTTGCAAAAGCAGCACTCGCCTCTAAGTGCTCCTGATATAATCGAAAAGAGCACCTCTTGGGAACCGTGAGAAGAAATAAGCGAGACGTTGCCTCCAGGCTGTGGATGCGGGCTCTGTAGGTCGAGAGTTTGTGTGTGTTATGTAAAAAAATCGAGTTGAGATTCTCATCTTCCTTCGTTCTATATATTTATCTCATCTTCACCGCTTCACCATTTAGATCAAATCTCTGTTTCCAGCAGTTATCACATGCACACAAGCCATTAGTGGCTCATGCAGCATGAACAAGCGAAATCGGTTTGAAGCGATTTGACTGTCATTCAAATGTCTTTGTCTGAATAGCGAGAAAATGGGGTCATGTTGGCTGTGAGAGCGTACTGTGAAATGCATACTGTCTGCTGTGCTCTATACCGGGCGCGAGCGCTGGCGAAGTCTGCGTGGTGCCAGTGCGTTTGCAGAGGAAGCTAAACCTGAGACCGGACGGGCTGGCGTAAAAACACAGTGATTCATTCAGTCATGCTCAAATGGAGAACGGATTGCATTGCTGTCCAATAGTGTGACGCTAGCAAGGTGTCAATACTAGCCTGCCTGCTTCTTTTTCGCACCAATCACCATGACAACCCTCTGACTCTAGCGGCACGCAGCCATACACCTCCCTTCCCCCATTCCTACATCCCCCCCCATCTCTCTCTATCTATCTCTCCTCATCTGTCGCTACTTTCTTCCTGGCACAACTTCTGCATGTCCCTTGTGTTTTCTCCAGCACATGGATGGCTGATGAGACGTTACAATGTTAAGAAGTAGCTTAGTCTTTATATGTGCCACTTTTAATGAACAGGACGCAAAATGGGTCCAAAACACATCAAAAAGTTTAACAAATGATCTTAGGTACTTAAGATAATGTTGACTGTCAAACTCAGGATGTCAAAATATTAATATTATATGAGCTGTTTCATCTTTTTTCTTATTTTATAGTGTATGAGATTTGTAATATAAAAAAATGAATTAACGTAATGCAAAAAATGTATGAAAAAAATTATAAAATGTTTTTTTTTTTATTTACACGTTAGAAAGGGAAATTGCTGTAGAAAATAGCAATATTATATGGGCAGTTTTATATTGTAGTCATTTAATAGTGTATCTAATCATTAAATAAATCAATAATAAATCATTAAATTATTATATAAAAACATTATTTATGCATTTATTTTGGTATGTAAATAAAATTGATTTTAAGGAATATATATATATATATATATATATATATATATATATATATATATATATATATATATATATATATATATATATACTGTATATATATATATATTCTTTTAATTTTTATGGATGAAATGTAAAAACTATTAATATTATGTTTTATATTCTACTCATTTTATAATGTATAACATCGTAATTTTTCAAACGTAAATAAACTATTTATGTATGTATTTATTTTGGTATGTACAATAACTGAATAAACATGAATTAATGGAATGAAAAAAATGTACGGAAAATATTTATAATATAAAATTTTATTTTATTACAATGTATTAAAAAAATTATATATTACAATAATATATTAATTAATTCATTTATTCATTTAGTATGTTAAAAAAGAAAATTGTAGAAATATAGTCATAGAAAATTATAGTGTATGACATTTGTACTTTTTAAACATTAAATATACATTTAATGTATATTTATTACATTAATGTAATAAATAAATAAATACAGTTTTTATATTTATTTAGTATGTTAAAAAAAGAAAATTGAAAATTCCACAATTTTAAGGATATATATATATATATATATATATATATATATATATATATATATATAAATGTTATAGTGTACAACATTTTAAAAATGTTTAAACATATAATATACATTAAGTATTTTTGTATGTCAAAAAAAAAGAAAATTGCTGTGAAAATGCTACAATTTTAAGGAATATATTTATATAGTTTATTTTCTTTGTTTTAATGGATAAAAAGGCTGTTGTATATTCTACTCATTTTATAGAGTATGAAACTAATGTAAGTAAATCAGTAATGACAAATGTAATAACTTTTACTTATTTATCTATTTATTTTAGGGGTGGGCATAGATTAATTTTTTTAATCTAGATTAATCTAGATTAAATCTTGGAATTAATCTAGATTAATCTAGATTAAAATGGCTAATTTGAATTCTGATGAAGGCATTCAGAATATGCGTGCTACCCAAATAATGACTAAAAGTCTTCGAGAACGGGCCAGGTAGCGCATTAGACCAGGCGCTCATCTCCTGTTTCCAAAATGCATCACAAACTGCTTGACAATTGCATTTACAACATAATTACCTATACAAACTTGTGTAACCAAGTACTTCTGCGCAAAAGGCTGCACGACGTGCACGTTGCCGTTAAATACAGTACACAGAGACGCGCACGGGAAAGAATAGCCTATCTGCGTGCATAGTCTTCGATTAAACTGCGTTGCTTTTAGAAGCGTCAATTCAGTTGTTGCATATAGTTTAATGTCTTTATTTCGGGATTATCAAAGTAAATTATAACTGAAACTTGAGATTTTACTGGGGCACAGCAGATTTTCACTGGGGCGCGTGCCCCAGTAAAAAGGGTCTAAGAACGCACCTGCCCTGAAGCGGCTTCATAACTGCATCCATGTTTGCAGACTATGCACGTCTCATTTGATGTGGTAATTTCACAGAAGTTGAAGACTCGCTCTCGCCCCCTACAGTGCAATTAGACTAGGTATACATCATCCGCGCTAAAATATCAAGGTTAAAGTCATCATATTTTGCGTATTTTAGACCCAGCTCCCAACCCAACTTTGAGAATAGATTAACGGCGATATTTTTTTTATCGCTCGATAAGAGTCTCACGTTAACGCAGCACGTTAACGCCGATAACGGCCCACCACTAATTTATTTATTTGTGGTTTGTAAAAAAAAATGAAAATTGCTGTAGAAAATACCACAATTTTAAGGAACCGAGGAGAGAGAGAGAGAGAGAGAAAGAGAGAGAGAGAGAGAGAGATTTTTATGGATGAAATGTAGGACATTGCTAAATATTACATGTTTGGTAATTAAACTGAATTAATAATTAAAAATAGTTGTTTACTACAAGCAGTTGAATAACACTTCAGCAGTAAATACACATTTTATGTTTAAAACTAGCTATTTTCTATGTTAGGCTAATTTAATGTTTAATAATAGCTCATCTAACTTATCCAATAGTACTTGCAGTAGAAAAAAAGGGATTTCTGCCTCAAATGCTTAAAAAAATGAAAATGGGACAGCAAAGGGCACCATATCCGGCTCATTTGTTCTCATTATTCATATGCATTAGCTGAGTATTCTGGAATTTTAATCAGTGCTCATTTATATCTATCCAGACCAGAATAGAGATGAACATCAAAATATGCCATAATGTTCCAAGATGTCTTTTCCTCTTCTCACTCAGAAAAAAACGAAATAAATAAACCATACCAAAAAAAATCAGTACTAAATACTGCAGGTCATGCAATATACAGGGGTTAGCAGTTCTGAAAGATTTTATAAGAGGATGACATATGATATGTGCTATTAACTTTTTCAGAGCTTGAGTCATAAAGTGCAACAGCAAAATGGAAAACTTTTACATTTTTTGGTCATTAAAAGCATTAAAAGCTGTATAGTCATTTGATATGCTGTGAGGATGCCAACTCTGCCAAAGACTAGATCAGATCCCATCAGAAGACATCCGCTTTGTCTGGTATCCAAAACCCTTGAAGGGGTCATCAGATGCAAAATTCACTTTTACATGCTGTTTGAACATAAATGTGTGTTGGCAGTGTGTGTACACATCCACCCTATAAAGATAAAAATCCACCCAGTTTTTTTTTTTAAATCCCTATAAATGATAACCCCTTTCTCAAATCAAGCCATTCTCAGATTCTTGGCCGTGTGACGTCGCACAGACAAAGGCCCCTCCCACGACTGTTGACTGACATGGCTGTCTTACCTTAGACCCGCCCTGAGTGTGCTGTAAACTGTCCGCCATTGTTTTGACGTTGAAGCAGGAGTAGACAAGAATGGCTCCTAAGTGATTGAGATGTTTTGTTGTTGAATGCAAATAATGAACATAGCAGTCGTCATTTACTCCCGACGTCTGAGCCGCTAAAGACGCAGAGGATTACTTTTATTTTTGAAGGGAACGCACCTCATAATCTACCTAAATGCGTCTATGTTCGCACGAATCATTCATGATCCAACTTCACCTACAGAAGAAGCGAGTATAAAGGTTTTTGAATAAATTCCTAACCTTTGCCTTTTCTAATAGTGTGCTAGTTAACAAGTTTCGCAGCTAAATGTGGCTAAAGTTAACCGTCTCAAGAGAACCACTCATCAGGGTGAGCAGAGCTCATCAGCATTTAAAGGTGCATGCACTGAAACGGGTCGAGCAAAACAGAGCTGTTTTGACATGAAAAAAATTTTAACCAAAGTATGTTGTACACTGTTCATTAAGACCCTAAAGAATCATATCAACTTATGGAAAATGGGCATCCGATGACCCCTTTAAACACAGAGTTACAGGCCTCTAACTATAGAGTTAAAGATGTTCGAGCTTTATCACAGAGTCAATGTCAACAAACAGAACAAGAGTAACTTCAGACAGAATTCACCTTCAACCTTAAGATGATTCCTCTGGAAGAACAGACAGAAAACGAATATCATCTGACAGGTTCTAAGAGACACTGTGACTGGATTTAACATTCCTGGCACATCAGCTAACAATTTAACTATATTGTTAAATTTAAATTGTATTAAATTCTCCTACCAACTTCTCAGCAAGCCCTTTGCCATTCTCAATCACATTTCATTCAGCAAGAGATAGATTAATGAGGTTATATATTATTGCAGAGGGAACAGGAAAGCAAAAGGAATGAATTACTATCCCCAGGAAAAGAAAAAGCAAAGTGATCAAAAACAGATTATATTTTTATTAGTCCTGACAATGAAAAATAATCTAATTTATTGCACATTTTTTTCTGAAATTAATCACAATTAATGCCAACTAACATTAAAGTTTTTAAATATACTTTTATATTGCAATAATTTGACAATCTCCAAATTAATGTATTAGAAACAACATAAAGACAGTATATTTTTAATATTTGTTTAACTGCATCTTTTTATGACTGAAGGTGAGTATCACTGATACCAATACTACTGACGTAGTATTTAACCAGGGTTAGTTCACCCAAAAATGAAAATTATCTTATTGTTTACTCACCCTCCAGGCATCCTAGATGTACTATGACTTCCTTTTTTCCAGACAAATGCAATCAGAGTTATATTAAAAATTACCCTGGCACTTCCAAGCTCTATCATGGTAATGGACAGGTGTTTCTCTTCATCAGTCCAAAATAAGTCTAATAAAGTGCATCCATCCATAATAAAAAGTAACTCACACTGCTCCTCGGGGTGAATAAAAGCCTCCAGTTGCAAATCGATGCGTTTTTGTAAGAAAAGTATCCATATCCAAAATGTAATAATCACTTTAATCTAGCATGCGCCAACAGTTCTACACGGAAGCAGCTCCGGACGGATAATGTAATACATTGGCATTGCGCATGTGCCGCTCAGACGTTACTAACGCGGACACGCAGCGGAGAGAGGTAAACAAAGCAGTTCAAAACGAGGATTTGTAAAGAAAAATGTCAGAAAATATCGGAGAAATGAAGTGAAACACCCGCCCAATGCCATGAAAGAGCTTGGAAATGACAGGACAATTTTTAATAAAACTCAGATTGTATTCGTCTGAAAAAAGGAAGCCATATACACCTAGGAGGCCTGGAGGGTGAGTAAACAATGGGTGAATTTTCATTTTTAGATGAAATATCCTTTCACTACAGGCATTCAAAATTACAGTATACTTGAAAGCTATGAATTTTAACATTTATTAGACTTTATAAAACTTTTAATTTTTGTGAACTTAAAACAATCTTTACATGAATTCATTATTTACCTGTGTCCTTCAGCAAGTTGGATATATACAGAAATGGAATAAAGTTATCAAACACTAAATTAAATATAGATGAATCTGTCGGCGCCTATAGCCTTGTGGGCAGCGCGCCGACATGAAACGCTGTTGTGCTCCGGGCGTCCCGTGTTCGAATCCCGGCTCGAGGACCTTTCCCGATCCCGCCCCCATCTCTTTCCCACTTCGCTTCCTGTCAATTCTGATCTGTCCTATCAAATAAAGGCAAAAAATGCCAAAAATATATATATATATATATATATATATATATAGATGAATCTTCAAATCTACAAAAGTTATTGATTTCTCTTTTTTCTTCGGTTCTTTGATTAACAGACATCACAGCACCTGGCTTATTAGATTATTTGGCTGCTATTACTCTAAGAACTGCCACTGCTGAACATAACGCTGATCTGACATGCATGCTCCTAGTCTCATTCGCGCTTAAATATAAGATGTTACAGGCTAAAGTGCACGCTGCCACATTTGTGCATGCAATTGAAGCGCACATGCTACGAGCACAGCATAACAACTGACAGGACATGTGAATTCATTTTTACTGACATATGGCCTGACAGCATCTCATCTGACCACAGTTCACTGATGTTCTACTGAAGCTCCCTTGTCACCTGTACCTTTCCTGCACTCTTTTGACTAGCACCTAGCGCTGAGGTGAAGTATGTGTCTGAAGTCTCCCGTTTGATGTGGTCTAAAATAAACATAATTCTTGTCAAGAGAAAAAAGCAGCAGCAGTTGTGGAATGGAATGGAATGGAATGGAATAAATATTTTTAATGCCATTAAACTGGATGTGTAAACATGACGTATATGTTCTTGTTTGCCGTAAGTGTCTTTTTCGAACTTCTTAAATGTCAGCCGGGAACACATATCCGTCGTAATCCAATGAAGGGTGGGAAGATTTGTTCTTGTTAACTAGCTGTCCCCATCGATATCTCCGGTTAATCTCTCTTCCTCCAATTTCCCATTCTCCTTTGCTCTCAGATGGCCCTGCTCCTTTTCACATCAGTCTGCACTCTCATGCAAACACACTTCCTCCATCAGAAACAGACTGTACCCGCTGTCCCATTACCAAAACTCAAGAGACCATAACTTCATAAAGACAACAACAAACCAACCATATTTCCCTAAACTGATCATGCAAAACTCCTTCAAGCAGTTTTTTTAATCAAAGTTAATAGATATTAATTACCCATTCCTCTACACGCTAGTCGAAATCAATCACATGTAAAATTTCTCCACAGGTACCCATAAGTCATAGCAAGGGGCACGGCCACGCCGTGTAGCTTTTTTGGCCTCTTCAGGGCAAATATGTGTCCCTATGACAGGATTTTTCCCTGGTGGCAAATCTAATTATGCCCAACAGAACTCGATTTCAGACTCAGCAGTCGTATCCTTTCAGCACATACTGATTTGGGCCCATCAAAGGCAACACGTTATCTCCCGCAACCAGCTCTGCCTCCGAGTTGTTAAAGTCGCGGTGTGGTATGACACTTCACTATGTTTGGGATCAAACGCAAGCAATTCGGTCATGATATTACTCTCTGGCCCGGCCTGTTGTAATGACACAGCACAGCGCATTGCATTTGTCCTTATTCTATATAAAACAATCCATCACAACGCTGCCCCAGTGAGCAACTGCACACACACACACAGAGCGAGTATATGCCACATTCTTCTAATCTCTTTCGTTTTTCCCCCCAATCGCATCTGTAATCTGGGGCCAGTCTGTCCTTTTCTCCTTCTTTTTTCTGTGTATGGCTATGTACTCTAGAAGGGGACTCAGCTGTAACCGGGGCTCTCTCACTCGTCTCTCTTTCTCTACCTCTCTCCAGGCTGATAAGAGATGACAGCGGTAGTTGGCCCTGATTCCTGGCTGAGTCTCAGCAGAGCACACAAGAGGAAATGGAGAGAAAAAAGGAGAGAGAGGGAGAAAGAAAGAGAGAGAAAGACAGCACATGGGGATCTGCACTGCCCTTTCCCGGCAGTTACAGAAGCGATGAAAAGCCATAGAAAGAGTGTTTGACTACAGCGCTGATGCCAGATGAATACACTAGTGGTTATCTAGTGGTTTTGTTTCAGGGTCTGCAACAAAAGATACTGCATTTTTGCTTTTGAAAGCTGACAAGCCAATAAATTTGATGTAATTAAATGAATACATTTATTTTGCTATCAGAGCTATGCACAAGTATATGTCTAGTTAATTACTAGGACTGTCTGTCATTTTATAATATAATATAATCTAATGCTTTAAAGAAATCTCAATTATTAGAATAATTGGAAATTAATTTCAAATAAAATAATAAATGTATTCCGCTATCAATAACATACAGTCACATATATATTTATATATGCAATTATGCAGTATATTATAATACAATATATGTAATAATATACTGTAACATAATGCTTAAAAACTATTATTGAACAGAATTCAATCATTTAAATTATATTGCAATTATATAGTCCTAAAATTACGCAATTATTTATTTTGCTATTAATATAATCACATATGTATTGATATATAATATAATATAATATATAATATAATGCTTAAAAAGTTATTATTTAACAGAGTTCAATCGTTTAAATTCTATTAAAAATAATAAACGTATTCTGCTATTAATATAATCACATATGTACTGATATATGATATAATACAATAATTATATTGCAGTTATTTAGTCCTATAATTTAGATTTTTAAATTAACAATAATAAACATTTTGCTATCAATATAACATATTATAATAATAATATGAGCTCCATAACAGTATGTAGTATAATAAAATGTAAATAAAATATAATGCTTTAAATTCTATTGCAAATATTGTCATAAAATTATGATTTATTAAAAATAATTAACATATTCTGCTAACAATATAATCACATGTACTGATATATAATAATATAATATAATATAATAATTACATAGCAATTATTTACTTCTAAAATTATATATTTTTAATAATTATGTTTATTGTATTTTAATTATAATACCAATATAACAAGACATCTAAAATTATGAATTAATTTATTAAAAATAATAAACATATTCTGCTATCAATATAAAATATAATAGTATATAGAATAATAAAATATAAAATAAAACATATTCTGCTACCAATACAACCACATATGTATTGATATATAATATAATATAATACAATATAACGCTTAAAAATCTATTATTTAACAGAGTTCAATCATTTAAATTCTATTAAAAATAATAAACATATTCTGCTATTAATATAATCACATATGTACTGATATAATACAATAATTATATTGCAGTTATTTAGTCCTACAATTTAGATTTATAAATTTATTAACAATAATAAACATATTTTGCTACCAATATAACATATTATAACAGTATATAGTATAATAAAATGTAAATAAAATATAATGTAATAAAATACAATGCTTTAAATTGTATTGCAAATATTGTCATAAAATTATGATTTCTTAAAAATAATTGAACTATTCTGCTAACAATATAATCATATGTACTGATATTAATATAATATAATAATATAATATAATATAATAATTATATAGCAATTATTTACTTCTAAAATTATGAAATTATTCATAAATGTATTATTATAAAATTGAAATTGTTGTATTTTCATTATAATTCCAATATAACAAGACATCTAAAATTATGAATTAATTTATTAAAAATAATAAACATATTCTGCTATGAATATAAAATATAATATAATAGTATATGGAATAATAAAATATAAAATAAAACATATGTATTGATATATAATATAATAATCTATTATTTAAAATTTTATATAACAATTGCAAGTATTTAGCCCTAAAATTATTATTTAATAATTTATTAAAAATAATAAATGTATTCTGCTATCAATATAACATATTAAAATATAATATATATTGTATAAAAGTACACAGTATGGGGATTTAAAAAGATATATATTTAACATATAATCACATATATATTGATATATGCAATTATGCAGTATAATATAATATAATATAATATAATATTATACAACATGGGGCCTTTTAAAAAAATATATGATGTGTGAAACCCTCTCAGGCCACTTTTAGGTCATGACCCACTGGTTAAGAATCAGTCACTAGTATATGCTACACCAAATTCACAAGCCATGACCACCACTATCTCGCTCTCTCTCTCTCTCTCTCTCTCTCTCTCACACACACACACACACACACACACACACACACAGGTAATAGAACAGATGGAGCAAAGACAGAGCAAGAGAACACCAGCACCATCTTCTCCCAAATGCAATTAGGATTCCATGATGGTCTCCCTAATCCATTCTGTCCATGGTGGACGACTCAGGACTGGTCAGCGTATCGGACCCAGTGTCAACCTCAATTCCTCAAAATGAGTTTACCATCCTTCCATATCCATGTCATTATCAGAGACATTATCAGCCACGTTAGAGCAGATTGAGTTACTAGCCTCATGGTGTGTATTACAGGCGATCAGAGAAATCTTCTCTGGCTCGAGCGGCGGAGACGATAGTGGGAAGCGTTCCACAGCACTTAACAGAGCGTGTGAGCCACAGCCATAGCAATGGCAGCTTACATGTCACAGAAATTTACACTTCATTGTAGCTTCTTTTACACAAGAGAACCGACGAAACGCATGTCTAATCCTTATAAAAATAAACCAGACAGGTGGCCTGACAGTGGCTTCACTGCGGGAGAAGAAAAACCGACAGAGTGTAAGACAAAATACTGGAAAGGATGGCTGAATGAGAAGAGCGAATGTTTGTAAAACAGACGCAGCGCTCTCCATACTCCGTTAGCCTTGAGAGGAGGGAAATGAACCTGCACAATATAAATATTTAGTTTTTTGTACTAGTAAAAGGACGTTTCCTAATTAGTGTCAGAGGCTGCTGAGATAAGCAGGGCGTTATTATCTTCTGGTTGTGCTTGTGGCATCCTGCGAGTGTGTGTGTGTGTGTGTGTATGCAGCGCAGGCTTTTGATTTCATATGTGTGAGTGTGTCTGTATGCACTTTGTCACAGTTTATCACTGTCAGCTGTGACATTTTAATGGCTCCAGGCATCATCTTGCTCTCGCTCTGCTCTCTTTTATATATATATATATGCACAGTCTCCCAGAGTTCTCCTCTTTTCACACTTTTAGTGATGCTTGGTGAGAGAAGCATCACTGTTATTATTGCTCATACTTATGGTTAGAGATTTGAACAAACCATTACCCCTAAAGTATTCAAAATTGCCGCATAACGTGTCCCATACTGTTTGTGCTACAGATATGAATGATACTTCAAATTGAAGGGCTTATTGAGGAGAGGTGGGCTATTACTTTGTGACGGGTGATAAATGGGTGGAAAATTGCACAAAATGGTAATTAGATGAAAAACGGGAGACAAAAAACCCCACTTACACTGAAGGAGGAAACTGAAGTATATATAGCAACCCAAATATAAGGAATAGGAAGGTTGCAAGTAATTTCTAGATTGACAACATCTTTGAAACCACCTAAAATGCCCTATCAACCACTCATCCACATTATTCTTCGACACAGAAGTAAACCTATAGGCTAGACTTCCAGTTCATTAGCCACTACACTCTTAAAAATAAAGATTCTTTAATGGCATCAATGGTTCTATGCAGAACCTTGAACATCCATGGAACCTTTCAAATGCAGAAAAGGTTAGTTGAAATAGGTTCTTTGAACACTGCTTCATGTCAGCGTAACTACAACGTTACTGCAGTTGGTGCAAATTGGTGTGTCTTACCATATTATTTTAATGTATTATCTTAATTATGAACACACTGCTTCACGTCAGCAGAACTACAGCGTTACTGCAGCTGCGGACTCGCTAGATTATTCACACTGGAAGTGTTTGTAGAGCATGCAGTGGCTCCAAAACAATTAGTAGTCAGCTTTCCTCTATGAAACTGATCACAGGTAAATATGAAATTGATAACTTACCATCTGATGAAACTGCAAAAGCAACTTCAACCCAGGCCTTTTACTTTGAAGATAAGTCTTTGCAATACTTATTAGTGGGATCATAAAGCACTTTGCGCTTTTCAACCTCCACGATCAGCCTCGTATCATCCATTGCTGCACATGAATGAGCTAAAATACAGGTAGCGCTAGAGCCTACATGTCTTTATTTACATTTTTTCATTTATTATTATTGTTATTATTTTTACCTTTATTTATAGTGCTTTACACAATTCAAGACTGTCAAAGCAGCTTTTTCTCGATGCAAAAATAAAAAATATTAATATTAATATTTTTTTAATACACCATGCTTGCACCCAAACTAAATAATAAAAGACACGTTTATATCTTCTGTAACCTGGGTCTACATATTTTGGATTCTTAATTTTCTTTTGATAACGATTCTTGTTGAAACCCACTAGACATGCGTATTATGTGCATTTAAAGCTAGTTCTATGCGTTTATAGAACTTTTTGTGTGAAATCATATTTATTTTGGCTATCAAAAGTGTGCCGTCACTTTATTTGAGCGTGAATGTGTGAATGCACTCATTTGTTGACATACATGCCGAAAAAAATATGCACTGCTCACGCGCCGCTCACGCTTGCAGTGTGAAACAGGCCTTATTCATTTTTGTTTGTATGTACGAATTTAATTTATATTATATTTATTCTTTTGCCTCCAAAATGTTTGTATTTAACGGCAAGAAACCAGAGGCAACCAGTAGAGAGAACGCCCACTAGCAAGCTCATCACCAGCCCCTGGTGACATGCAAGTCACTGCTAGTGTGAACGCAGCTTAAAACTGTCAAGCAACTGCATGTTAGTGTTCCAGCAACTACCCAGAACATCCAAGCAACCATGTACAGTATACCCTCAGAATACCCTGGCAACCACCTAGCAACAACCTTGAATCTACACAGAAGACACTAGCTATCATATAGCAACATCCTAGTAGCCACCTCGCAACCTAGAAGTGCTTAGCCATCACATAATGACCAGAGCCATATAAAAAGAGAGTTGCGACACTCCCATAGGCTTCCATAGGAACTGAGGAATGCGGAAGTAAAGCGTGTCATGGAGCGGTCAATAGTTCCAAACAACCAATAGCTCCTCCATTGAAGCCCATTCATTTCAGCACTTCTCAAGCACAGTCGCAAGTATATTGAAGAAATTACTGCATTTCTTTTCATTTTAACGCATCAGTTGACCTCTCGAAAAACTGGCCAATAGTGGTGTTTTATGAAGCGTGTTATAGTTAATGTTTATCGTTAAAAAATAAACAGTTAAACTGTAAATGCAGCTGGATAACGTGAGAAACACCGTAATAGCGACCATAACCAGATACTAGTTGTCACATTTTTATGTTTTTAGTCTTTCTGCAATCTTTCTCTCACTGTAGGAGGTTGAATGAGCTTCAGTAAAGACTGCATTCAAGAAACACGATAAAAATGTATGCTGAATGCAATTCGTTGCCTTGTGTTTTTTAAACATTATTTTCATCTTTTCTATTATGTTAAATGCCATTTTTGCTTGCCTTTTATAATATTCACTTATGTTGTATATTTGAATATCATAAAACAAGAGTAAATTACTTTTTTTTTTATTTAACATTAAATCGTTAAATCGAA
The DNA here is from genome assembly GCF_049309525.1 of Garra rufa. NCBI lineage: Eukaryota > Metazoa > Chordata > Actinopteri > Cypriniformes > Cyprinidae > Garra > Garra rufa. Next base: position 27,324,525 of record NC_133378.1, on the reverse strand, counting down.
ACATACTGTATAAAAAAAGTGTTTGATCATGTCCAAATACACATGCAGATGTATTTAACCTTAAATATTACACTAACTGTAATCTAAATACTATATTAGAAAATGTTATCTTTTAAATGGTCAGGATCATTATTGCACATATTAAGTACAAAAAAAACCTCCTCAAAATATTTAATAAATAGAACTTAACTATATATATTACAGTTATTTAATTGAATAAAAGTTACACTTAAGGTGTTTGGTCACATTTGACTGCCAAAGAGTATGAGAACATATTAATTATGTCTCTTTATCACTCCCCAGAATAAAATGCGATTGTAAAGCGTATTCAGAGAAGTTATCAATACACAATCAATGCACATTATGTGTTAATAATTACTCGAAACTGCTGTCTATCCTATTTAACTCCATTCAAACACATTGACAGCGCGGAGCTGTTTGGAACTATTGAGAGCTCCATGAACCACGTGACCGTGCGGCGGCGAGATCAAAGCGTGTCGCAACTCTCTTTTTATATGGCTCTGATAATGACATAGCAACCACCCTAGCAACCATATAGTGATGTCATAGCTACTACTTAGCATTGCGTAGCAATTGCATATTAATGGTCTGGCAACCACCAGTGACACCCAAACATTCATATTGCAATGCCCTAGAAACCACCTAGAACACCCTAGGAACCATAAAGGAACGTCCTAGCAACACATAGCAACATAAAGCCACCTAGGAACTGCATATTAGTTCCCTACAATCACCAAGAACATCCTAGTAACCATATAGCAACACCCTAGCAACAACCAAGCACCCTTTGAAAGTGCAAGCATTACTCTTATGTTAAGGTTAAACCACTGATGTCACATGCACTATTTTAATGATGTCCTTACTACCTTTTTGAGTCTTGAATGTGGTAGTTGTCTATGCAGGGTCAGAAAGCTTTTGGATTCCATCAAAAATATCTTAATTTGTGCTCTGAAGATGAACAAAGGGGTTTGGAACAACATTAGGGTGAGTAATTAATGACACGATTTTCATTTTTGGGGTGAACTATCCCTTTAATGCAATTAAATTACAGTAATTAATTACTTAGTAAATGCATTACACCCAACACTGCTTGAAAAATTCAAACATTCACCCCCCCCACCATCTCTCCACCTATTCTCTCATTCCCTATGAACCTCGTCCCAGCCCTGTTCCCCTGGCTCTCTTCAAAGATCATTTCCTGTCCCCTCACAACATCTCTCATTCTTGATGCACATCTTCATCTCGGAGGCCCAGCCAGCCCCTCTCCCCTCAGGTCATCCCATTGTCCAACTGCATAATTACCTCATTAAGCTTGTTAGCATTGCTTATGACCCTGTATCTCTTTCTCCATAAGATCTCTCCATCTCTTTTTTTCTGCTGTCTCATTTTTCAGCGTACCCCCAATTTGCCACCATTAGCACTACGGTTAAACGCAACTCTCTCTCCTTTTCCTCTCCACTTTTCCATGCCCTTTCATCTTGCTTTGCTCGCTCCAAATGTGTGTATGCGGAATAACATCTCTCAAGTTTGTTGTTGTTTATCAGCTCCTTTTTCCCTAAAGTGTGCGTCAAGATACAGCGCAGTCGATTTTGCAGTGGTGCACTGCAGGAATACATCAACTTCATAAACACAGACGCTGTTGGTTTTACATTCAGCCCCAGTTATCTCTCGCTTGTGAAAACGCACCGTGCCTCACACGACATGCAAGGAGGAGAAAGTGAAAGCTGAAATACCTGAGAAAAACGACGTGGACACACACACACACACACACACACACTTCTCGAAGGCAGAGTAAGTAAAGCTTAGCTGTGATAATGTTTCTAGTAATTAAACCATACTGTATCCATTGCTAAGAGGAGGATATAAGGGAAATAAGATATTCGAGAGCATTTCTGTGTATAAATGTCACACTTCTGCCCCGCTGGAGAGTGCTTAACATGATTTACCCAAGCAAGACCTGCTCCTCGATGAACATTCTGGCCGATATTGTGAGGAAATTTGCTATCAATCAGATTTTAGAGTTAGGGGCTTAACCAATATTTTTAAGACCTTTTTACATGTAGCTAAGCACCAAACTTATTTGCCAGCACTTTTTTAAATCCTCAAAAAACCTAAACAGTCTCAATTTTCAAGCCTTTTTGATTTTCTGAGCAGTATGATGTCACACTGCTCAGGCCCCACCCACAGTTGCTGACGGCTGTCCTGTATTAGCATATTTCCTCCTTCAGCCAGATGTATGCTGTCTGCCATTTTCTCCTCACTCAAGCAGCTGTAGCGACAACAATGACTCGTAAGCAATGTACTGAGGATGCGGTGGATTAGTTGTTTTTGATGGGAACACACCAACGAATACATAAAAAAAATGAAAAAGATGGGCGGGGTGAGCAACAGTTCATTATCGTTTTAAAGAGAAATGCATCGAAACAGATCTCTGTGAAGTGTGGTTTCACACAACATTTGAGGAATTTAAACCAAAATATGTTGCAGACATAAAAGAATCATAAAAACCATTAAAAATGGGCATATGATATCTCCTTTAAAGGAGAAGTTCACTTCCAGAACATAATTTTACAGATAATCTACTCACCTCCTTGTTCATGTCTTTCTTTCTTCAGTTGTAAAGAAATTATGTTTTTTGATAAAAAAAAAAAATCAGGATTTCTCTCATATAGTAGACTTCAATGGTGCCTGCGAGTTCGAACTTCCAAAATGCAGTTTAAATGCTTCAAAGGTCTCTAAACGATCCCAGCCAAAGAAGAATGTCCTTATCTAGTGAAACGATCGGTTATTTTGTAAAAAAAAAAAAAAAAAAAAATTGGCAACTTATATACTTTTTAACCTCAAATGCTTGTCTTGTCTCTCCCAGTGTGAACTTTGTGTATTCTGGTTCAAGACAGTTAGGGTAGGTCGAAAAACTCATCTCATTTTCTCTAAATTCAAAATCATCCTACATCGCTGCAGAAGTACCAAACAAGTGTTTACAAAGTGAACGAGCAAAGAAGATCAAACAACTTTTTCCAAAAAAAGATAGAGATGTAGGGTGATTTTGAAGTTGGAGGAGAAAATGAGAGTTTTTCAACATACCCTAACTGTCTTAAAATGGAATACACAAAGTACACGCAGAGCAAGACATGATGAGCTTTTAAAGTTAAAAAGTACATACATTTTATTTTTTTCGCTAGATAAGACCTTTCTTCCTTGGCTGGGATCGTTTATAGCCATTTGAAGCTGCATTTAAACTGCATTTTGGAAGTTCAAACTCACAGGCACCATAGAAGTCCACTATATGGAGAAAAATCCTAAAATGTTTTCCTTAAAAAAAAACAATTTCTTTATGACTAAAGAAAGAAAGAGATGAATATTTTGGATGACAAGGTGGTGAGTACATTATCGGTAATTTTTTGTTTTGGAAGTGAACCTCTCCTTTAAGCTCTGATGCAAGTCATGTGATTTTATCAACCTATCATTTCTTTGTAATTATAGGATAGGGTTTTTCTTGTTTGAAAGAAGCATTGTTTTATGACCACCAAAGAATGCTGATCTAGAAACACATTCAACTAGGGTAAATCACATTGTGAGTGGCAGTGTCTATATCACAGTGTTTTGTTAGCGTGTGGGCAGGATTGCACAACTGCAGCATCAAGACTACAATTAACGTCTAATTCATTCAAATGTGTGCAGTCGCCTTGTCAGGAAAAGGATGGCTAAAATGTGTGATTCTCGCGAATCCTATCTCTTGATTATCATCCATCTGAGCGCCATCTCTGTAAGTGGAATGTGTTGTATCTTTTCTCGGTCCTGACTTGCCCCACCATCCCCAGGTCTTAATGTGCTTCTGGGTGGTTGGCGGGTGCGGCGTGAAATAAGACGACACAGTAGGTGAGATTAAATTAGCGGAGTGCATGGGGATCACACTCACCAGAGCACTGATCCTGCAGTAATGAATATATCATGCCTGACATAACACTTTTGACTCTGCTATACAAACACTCAAAGCCTCAGGCCTGCCACACAAACCTACAAACACTCTCACAGTTATACCACTTGAGGTCTGAAATGTGGCGGAAAGCTGAGCTAGAGTAAAAACCAGACCATTACCAGGCCAAAACTTATTTAGACCTACACTGTAAAAAAAAAAGTCGTAAAATTTACGGGAAAACCCTGGCAGCTGTGGTTACCAGAGTTTTTCTGTAAAAAATACGGTAGCAATGTTTTACATTTTACGGTTTTCACTTAAATATACAGGTAAATACCGTAATTTCTGATTTTTTTTTAACTGATATAATGGTGATTTACCAACCTTTCGAAGTGCTGAAATCTGTTTTGTACCTTAGCAATACACTGATAACCACCAAAAGCAGGTGGTGATGACAACATCACATGATCAACCAAACCCCATCACAAGAAGGTTTTAAATAATAACATATATAGAAGGTGCACTGTGTCATTCACACAAATACTAAACACCATCATGGTAACACACATAAAACTGATTTAATGCAAAAAACATTAATTTAACAGCATTATATGTAACATATAACCCTAATGTACAAAACTGCCAAGAAAAATCTAAGAAGAAAAAGTTATTTCCACAAAAAACATCAAATAAAAAAAATGAAACACGGGGAATTCTGGGAATGTCAGTTTACGGTTATTCACTGTAAATTTTACGTTCTTTTTCACTTCAAAAAACGGTATACTGCCGTAAAATTACATGCAATGTCTAACACAGTTTTTCACCGTATATAGAAGGGGAACTTACTGTTAACCATATCACAGGTTTTTACCGTAGCATTTTTACAGTTTTTTTACCGTTAAATTCACGGTCATTTTTTACAGTGTAGACCATGACTAGACCTTTTAAGACCCTGGATATTAAGTAAGATTATCTTCTATGAAGAAATTTTGTAAATTCCCTACCGTAAATGTATCAAAACTTAATTTTTGATTAGTAATATGCATTGCTAAAAACTTCATTTAGACAACTTTTAAGGCTATTTTCTCAGTGTTTAGGTTAATTTTTTTTTGCACCCTCAGATTCCAGTTTTTCAGTTATACTATTCTAATAAACCATACATCAATGGAAAGCTTATTTATTCAGCCTTTAGATGATGTATAAATCATAAAAAGAATAGCCCTATTTTGTAGTACAGGCCAGTGTCACATATAAGTAAAAATATATTGAGATATTAAAGATAATCATAAAAATATTGTAAAATATATTTAAAAATAAAATGTTAAAGATCAATACAATACATATTGAAAACTTTACCCAAATATTAAGTGATTGAGCTGCATTTGACCGGACTTGTGAACAATAGCGGCATGTAAGTTTATCAGGTATAGATAATTTTATATCAGTTAATGAAATTATATATAAAAAATCTGTGAACCAGGATGTGAATTAATGAACTTAAATAGAAGAAATGTGAACTGCTTTTGGAAAAACATTAATGATTACAGATTATGTGTCTTTGATGAATAAAAAGTTAATGAGAATAGCATTTATTCAAAATAGAAATCTTTTCTAATAATATAAGTCATTACCATCACTTTTTTTTTTCAATTTAACTCATCATTGCTGAATAAAAGTATTTATTTCTTTCAAAGGAAGAAAGAAAAAATAAATAAATAAATTTACTGACCCCATTTAATAAAAAAAATTACTGAGCCCAAACTTTGAACACTAGTGTATATATAGTGTGAGATGTTGCCACCAGCAAAGCCCAGATTCATCAGGATGGCCTTGGTGGTGATCCTTGGATTCTTTTTTACCTCTCTCACTATCCTCTTGGCCAGCACAGGTGTCACTTTTGGCTTCCAACCATGTCCTCTGAGATTTTTCACAGTGCGGAACATCTTGTATTTTTTAATAATACTTTGCACTGTAGCCACTGGAACTTCAAAACATTTAGATATGGTCTTATAGCCCTTTCCTGACTTGTGAGCAGCCACAATGCGCAGCCGCAGGTCCTCAGTGAGCTCCTTTGTGTTAGCCATGACCGGCCACAAACGCACAACAGAGAGCTTCTGTTTTTCACCTGTTGAGTTGATTAAAACAGCTGTTCCCAATGAATCAGGGTAAATAGGATACTTTAGAGCAGCTTGGACTATTTGGAATGGTATAGAACTTTGGATTTTCCCATAGACTGTGACAGTTTGCAAAGGGTATGAATAATTTTTGACATGCCACTTTTTGTTCAAATGTAAATAAAAGCTGAGAAATATTTTTTTCCACAGTGATGCCTCTTGTACATCGTCTTATTATCTTTTGGGAGAAGTCTGTGTCATTTCTGGTCAAAAAAAAAAAACTGGCTGGTTGAATAAAAGTACCTTTAAGTCAGAATTTAAATATATATATATATATATATATATATATATATATATATATATATATATATATACTCTCATTACATTGGTGGTACACTAACCAAAGACGAGACCAACTATGAACACATCTTTCCCGACGTAAAAAGATTATGGAAACAGACTGTGGCCTTGGTCTAGGATCATCTGCTGAAGTAGACCCAGACTAAACCTCACTTATATGCTCTCAAGAGATCTCAAACCCAAAACCACTCTTTTCCCCCCAACCTCTTTTCCATTACTGTGCATAGACATGAAAATTGTCACATTTTTCATTTTCTAAATTTAATTATGACAAGAAAGGAGCCACAAATCTACAAAGGCTGTTTTGAACATCCCCACAGTCATTAATCTAGCAGACTGTCAGCCCACGGCCACAATATGGTCACCCATTCCTGTCCAGGTCATCTCATAACAAACAGCAGATTTTCAATAAATGATGCATAAATGACGTACAAAATGATTCAGTGCAGCTGTGTGCATCATGTGAAGGTTGATGCACTGTTTGATCAAAATTCAAACAAGTTAGAAAAAGATTAAAACTTATGATTATGGGAAACTCCATGTCAATAGACTACACATCTCCTCACAGCACAGGACAACAGAGAGACCTCTCACAAAGCGGAGATTCACACTGAGTTCACTCATTCATTTGGTCAATAATGCGTCTTTCATTAAAAAGAGATATTAAGAGAATGTTTGTCAGACAAAGAGACGGCTTTATTGCAGCCGACTGTGGGAGGAGACTTGCACTTGTTTTAGCACAGCTGCATTTTCTCCATACAATTTTTGGCTTTGTTGCTTTACGTTGTCAGTCACGTCCTACGCATTTCAAATAAAGTGCTTTGAACAACTTCTGCTGTCAAAATCAAGCAAGATGAAAACCTTTGCCCGGGACGGGTTTGAACTTTTAAGGTGACGACGGGGGTTTATTTAGATTTATCGTCAAACTTCCGCCTGCTTTTTGGTGATTAAATCTAAAGAATTGAGTGATTTAAAGTGACCTCTGTCGGCATAAGTTAATTTCATCAGCATATTTAAGACCGACTGTTTGAGGCGGCTGCATTACGGCCTCAATTGCATGATTGGCTTCATTTTGTGAAGCTTTCCATGTGGGGTTTAAAAAAAAAACAGCAATTCACTCTCAAGAACCCATTACTCTGATTGCAGTCTAGAGAAGTATTTTGCCTGGCAATGCATGAATAAAGAGACAGCCTTGAAGAAAAAAAAATCACTTGTGAGTGCTGAAAAGAACAATAAAGAGGATTGTTCAAAGCTTGACATTGCTTTCTTGCTTATCTAATGCTTTTACAGGAAAATTGACATTTTTATACAGGGTTACAAATGAAATTCAGTCTCCCTGCAGTTATTTTCTCATCTTCTCTCTTGATTCCAATTCCCCAGTGCACTTTGTGGAAACTTCATCTTTTCAACATTTGAAGGTTTTCTACTGCAGTCCACAAGCTTCACATCCACTCTATGTCATCTCAAGAGCTCACATAGAAACTTGAGTAAATTACAGACACCTTTTCACCTATTAGTACTTATTCTATTCTAACAAGCTGGTTTCATCATCATACTCTCTTTAAATCATCTTAATGCGTCCTGCCCCCCTCCTTGTCGTCCTCCAGGCTCGTCTGACCGTCTCTGCTGTGCCACTGTCATCCCCCTCCTGTCTGCAGAGAGCTGCTACAACCGCAGCCTCGCCAGCCTCTGCAAATGGGTTTAAGTAATGCGTCTGTCTCTCTGTGGAGGACGACCCTGTCAGCAGAGCGGCAGCAGTAGGTTGTAAAGCTTTCACTACTGCATGGGTACTTAAAACAGGTGTTATGGGGGGATTTTTTGCCCGGCGTGTGTGCGGGAGCAGGATGTGCCAGCGACACCGAGGCCCTGAGGCGATAACAGGTGGCTGTGGAGACTCGCGGGCTGTGCTGTTTCTCCCAAGAGCTCCTCTGTAACCGGCAAATCCACAACAGATGCTCTGCATCTGAGAGATGCGCTTCTAGTGTTATTCTTATTATGCTGCTATGGCTACATCTATATTAATATGGTCATATTTAAAAAATGTATTTAAAAAAGTCTCATGATCACAAAGGCTGCATTGATTATTGGTCAAAAATACAGTAAAGGCAGTAATATTGTAAAATATTATTACAATATATTTAAAATTTTAATTTATTTCAGCCAAGCTGAATTTTTAACAGCCATTTTCAGTCTTCAGTGTCACATGATCCTTCAATGATCATTCTAATATGATGATTTGCTGTTCAAGAAAACTTAATGTTTCGAAAACATTTCTTAATGTTTTTATGGAAACTATGATACACAACCATTAAAAAGTACGGGGTATAAGAAAAAACAAATATGACAAATATTTAGGAAGGACACATTCAATTAATGCATTAAATTAATCAAAAGTGACAGTAAAAATAAATGTAATGTTACAAAAAAAAAATGGTTTCAAGTAAATTCTGTTTAAGCAACTGTCAATTCTTCAGAGAATCCTGAAAATAAAAATGCATTTATTTGATCCAAAGCACAGCAAAAAAAAAAACATACAATATTTGTACTATTTAAAATACCTGTTTTCTATTTTAATAGATTTTAAAATGGAATTTAAAATGGAATTTATTCTTTTGATCAAATATATATATATATATATATATATATATATATATATATATATATATATATATATATTTTTTTTTTTTTTTTTGGGGGGGGGGGGGGAGAAATTGATTATAATAAAATGAAATAATAATTAAAAAGTGATAATAAAGACATTTATAATGTGGCAAAAGATTTCTTTTTCAAATATATGCTGTTCTTCCGAACTTTCTATTCATCAAAGAAACCTGAAAAAAATTCTACTCACCTGTTTTCTACATAATAATGTTTTGAGCAGAAAATCTGAATATTAGAATGATTTCTGAAGGATCATGTGACTGTAGTAATGATGCTAAAAATTCACAATTGTATTGAAATTGAAATCACATAAAATAAATGAGTTTTTAAAAGATATTCCAATAGACAACAGTTATTTTATAAAAAATATTTCAAAATTGTAGTTTTTGCTGTACTTTGGATCAAATAAACATAGGATGGGTGAGCAGAAGAGACTTTAAAAAAAAACATTAAAAATGTAGAAGGAAATTTAAGAACCATTATAAAAAAAAGAACACCTAATCAGCATATAAGTTATTTTAAACTGTAAAAATATTTCACATTATTATTATTGCTTTCACTGTAATTTCGATCAAATAAATGCAGCTTTTAAAAACTGTATAAAAAACTATATATGCAATTTATGCAATATTCTATATACAATATTCCAAACCTTTGGCCACCAGTGTAGATATAGGGGTACAATATGCATCATATGACTAAACGTGTCACTGTTTTCAAATACCCCCGTTTTCCCAGCCAGCACTATGCACAAAGACAAAATCAAATTGACCAAATATACCACATTTTAATTTTTCATGTTCATCCACCTGGAGAGCATCTTCAAAAAGCTCAGTTTCGGTTGGACAAAAATGCTGTCTCAGTATGGACGACAGGCCAAAGGATCAAAAAAAAAAAGAGTTTTCAAATTGATCTGGATTAATGTGGATGTAGCCTATGACAGTGTTTCGGGTGTCAAAAAGGATTCCATCAAAGAAGAGTGATGGTTCATTTTCTCAGTCCTTCTTTTAATAGAGCCCTCCCCGTTCTTGTCCCTTCTCTTGTTGACCTTGCACCCATTCCCCCTCTCTCTCTCTCCCTGTTGATCTCCTAAGACGACGTAAGTGCACACATATATTATCGGTCTGCACAACGGCTTCGCCTGTCAAACGTGACCCCACCCTCTTTCCTTTCTTTCATCCCTCCTAAATCTCTCCAGCCCGTCCATCCATCTGTGCACACAGCTCAATTAAAGCCTCCGCCTCTAAGGAGAAGATTTTGCAGAGGCAGATCATATTTTTCCGTGCACACAGATAGTTTGTATGGTACAGTAAAAGCAGGAGAACTTACAGAATGATGGATGTGGAGCACAGAATGGATATCACTCTACAATCTCATGGCCCAAGCATCTGTGAGCCCTCTACAGACACCTTGTCAATAATCAATTTTAAGTGATTTCTCCTAGAAAGACACAAGTCATTGTCAGTCAGCGACAAGAAACTAGTCAAAAATCCTTTGCAGGGAGATAAACTGAGGAGAACCTACAATAGGCAGCTCAATGACACAAAATCATAGTATAAGCACTTTGAAATATTGTGGTTTTAAACATGGTGATAATTAAAAATATACAATAGTAATTATTTTTTAAATAAATAATATAATATAATATGTGACCCTGGACCACAAAACCAGTCATAAGGTTAAATTTTACAAAACTGAGATGTATACATATGAAAGCCCAATAAACAAGCTTTCTATTGATGTATGGTTTGTTAGGATAGGACAATATTTGGCCGAGATACATCTATTTGAAATCTGGAAACTGAGGGTGCAAAAAAATCTAAATATTGAGAAAATAGCCTTTAAAGTTCCCCAAATTAAGTTCTTAACAATGCATATTACTAATCAAAAATTACATTTTGATATATTTATAGTAGGAATTTTACAAAATAACTTTATGGAACATGACCTTTACTTAATTTCCTAATGATTTTTGGCATAAAAGAAAAATCAATAATTTTGACCCATACTATGTATTTTTGGCTATTGCTACAAATATGCCCCAGCGACTTAAGACTGGTTTTGTGCTCCAGGGTCACATATAATATCACTCTGAACTAAAACTGCAACAGTACTTTTTCAAAAAGCTAATGGAAAATGTTTAATTATACAATAAAATCACAGTATTTCCATGGTATTCCTGGAATACCACATAAATAACATGGCTTTCAATATGTTAATCATTGTACCATGGTAAAAACATGTTTATTTAGTATTATGGTATTCTTTGAAGTACCATGTAAATACAATGTTTTAAATATAACAGTCATTGTACCATGGTATTTGCGCAGTACTTTTTCTGAGGCAAAATAGTATTGTATAGTATTCTTAAAGTACCACAGTACTTTTATGTAATTTTATATACTTAAATGAGTAAATGAACTTAACAAAAATATAGTATTATGATGGCATTTTTTAAAGCACCCTGGAGTATCATGTAAATACCATGGTTAAAGAATATAAAAAAACTGTAGCATGGTACTACCACAGTACTTATATTGTAAAATTAAAACTGAATGCCTATCATATAAATATAATCACTGTACCCAAAGTACTATCATAGTACTTTTGTGTAAAAAAAAAATGAAATGAAATAAAAAAAATAAAAGTATATGTATAAAAATGTATAAATATAATATAATCACTGCACCACAGTACTACTTTTTTGTTTTACTTTTTTAATACCAAAAAATAATTTTGATTAATTTAATGATAATTAATATAGTGCAATAAAAAGTACTACCACAGTACTTTTGAGTAAAAAAATAAATAAAATAAAATAAAATAAATAAATGTACGTAAAAGATACATTTAATATAATTACTGCACCATGGTAGTCCTTTTTTTTTTTACAATTTTTTTTAATATCAAAGAACAATTTTGTTTATTTTATTGATAAAATATTAATATAGTGTGATAAACAGGTACTACCACAGTCATTTTGTGAAAAATAAAATAAATAAAATAAAATGCATATGTATAAAAATGCATAAATAAAATAATAATTATAATCACTGCACAATGGTACTGCTTTTTTGGTTTTACTTTTTTAATACCAAAGATGAATTTTTAATTTAATGATAAAAGATTAATATAGTGCAAAAAAAGTACTACCACAGTACTTTTGCGTGAAAAATTAAATTAAATTAAATTAAATTAAATTAAATTAAAATTTTGGTTTTACTTTTCAGTAATACCAAAGAATTTCTTTTTTAATTTAATGATAATGCAAAAAAAAAAGTATTACCACAGTACTTTTGTGTAGAAAAAATAATATTAAATAAAATAAAATTAAAATAAATAAGTAAATAAATAAAATGTATATGATATAAATATATAAAATATATATGTATAAAAATGCATAAATATAATATAATTACAGCACCATGGTACTGCTTTTTTGGTTTTACTTTTTTAATACCAAAGAAGAATTTTGTTTAATTTAATAATAAAATATTAATATGATAAATAGGTACTACCACAGTCATTATGTGTAAAAAATAAAATAAAATAAAATAAAATGCGTATGTATAAAAATGCATAAATATAATCACTGCACCATGGTACTACTTTTTTGGTTTTACTTTTTTAATACCAAAAAATATGTTTTTTTTTTATCATTTAATGATAAGAGATTTGTATAGTGCAAAAAAGTACTATACAAATACTTTTGTGTGGAAAATTAAATTAAACTAATAAATAAAAAATACACTAAAAATAAAATAAAATGCATTATGTATAAAAGCGCATAAATATAATCACTGCACCATGGTACTACTTTTTTGGTTTTACTTTTTTAATATCATACTTTTTTTAAAGATTTTTTTTTATTTTTTATTTAATGATAAGAAAATAATATAGTGCAAATTGTACTACCACAGTACTTCTGTGTGGAAAATTAAGTTAAATAAAATGTAATGTAATGTAATGTAATTTAAAATAAAATAAAATAAAATAATTAATATAGTGCAAAAAAGTACTACCACAGTACTTCTGTGTGGAAAATTAAGTTAAATTTAATTTAATTTTTAAAAAATAATAAAATAAATAAATAAATAAAATCCATAATTTTTAAAAATGCATAAGTATAATTACTGCACCATGATACTACTTTTTTGTTTTTACTTTTTTAATACCAAAGAAGAATTTTGTTTAATTGAATGATAAGAGATTAATACAGAGCAATAAAAAACTACCACAGCACTTTTGTGCAAAAATTAAATAAAATCTACTTAAAAATATAAAAAATTTATACATTTAAAAATGTATAAACACAATATAATCACTGCACCATGATACTAATTTATTTGGTTTTACTTTTTTAATACCAAAGAAGTATTTTATTTATTTTAATAATAAGAGATTAACATAGTGCAGTATGCCCTAAACTTAATACCAAAAAAGAATTTTGTTTAATTTAAACGCTAAGAGATTAATATAGTGCGATACGCCCTAAACTTTGCTAACAGTGCTAATAATTTGCAACCTGAGTGCTGTGAGTGAGACCCACCCTGAATCAAACATGCTGGCGATCCGCCAGGTGAGTGTGTCTGCATTTAAGAGACAGAAAATAAATGCAGGCCCCACCCAATGCTCTCACGCTCATATATTTGCTACTGCCGCCTACCCCATCAAAGCATCATTATTTGTTTTCAGTACACCACTGCGAGGGACAGCACTGCGGACTACCAATACCCTCAACACCACGATACTCTCATGGGTGATTAACACAATTACACGGCCCAGCTAAACCAGGGGGAGGGAGAACCAACCATAGATAAAACATCAATTATTAACAACATCAGAGTGATACAAACAAAATGAATAGGTTAAAAATACTATAGCTACTGCATTAAATGAAACAACACAGCAAGCTATTGGTGCAAATAAAGCAAGCTTATTAAATACAACAAATGTTTGCATTACGTCTAAGTCAATACGAGGCTGCAAAATGCAACCAAACCAGAACATGCAGCAAAACAGCCACTAATATTCAAAGCAAGACCTGCATTAAAGATGAAAACACAAGAGCCTGTTGCTGATTTCCACACGGGATGTGTGTGAATCCACTGAGAACTGTTTCTGTTTACGAGACAGGGCAACTCAAGGAGTGAGACAATGTGACATGACAATAAATTAGAAAATAAAATCTTTTAAAAAAATGTATAAAATATAATTAGCACCCTATTCAACTCATGAAAGTTTAAATAAAATATTATATGTTTTTTTTTTCATATTTTGTAACATTATAGAAAGGAATACAAAAACATAAATGATAAATACAATGCAATTATTTTGAATGCAACAGCTCCGGTTTGCAAGACCACACACTGTCCTCACTGCTACACCATTGCACCTTAAGTCTCAAAGGTGTGATCATCAAACCACAAGAAAAATCTGCAAAAACAAGCCAATTCTGTTTGACATCCATCAGACATTAAACGCTATTGAATATTCTCGCTGACAACCTTCTCCGCTTACCTCTGCAGTTACGAAGCAGCTTCAGGTTTCCGTGCTCCTCTGGCAACTGTGTTGTTTTATCTGTCCCTGAAGGTTCTTGTGTCTCCTGCTCTGTGTCAGATTGATTGTGGCCTCTCTTCACTGCTGATGCTGCAGTGCGAGGAAAACACACCCTCTCCTGGCTCCCTCGCTGCCTCTCCCTGCCTCCGATTGGCTGGCGTCAAAAGCCAGTGACATCACCCTTTTTTCTTCTAGCTCCCTGCCTCTTTTTCTTCACTCTCCTCTTCTCCTCCCTTCCCTTCGTTCTCTGACCATTGCTTTATTGTCTTCATCCTGATTTCCAGTCCGCATTCCCCTGGTGCCAGATGAAATGTGTCCATAATTTCCAGCGGTGATTGGCAGGATCTGTCAGAGCAGGAGGAGAGAATCAGTCAGGCAGAGGAGTGATGACATGGTAAATGCAGAGAGCTGTTCTACAGCACCATTAAAGGCGTCTTGCTGGTGGTTTGGTGGGCGCGAGTAATAAGAATGAGAACTATATGTTATGCTAATTACTGCATTGTTATGCAGCATTTGTATGGGGGCACAGGGAAAGCTTTCTGTTTATCCCTCCCTGCAATCTCTCCTTGAAAGTGGCGGAAATATGGAAAGAGAAGACCCAGGAGGGTGTAAAATACACATATGTGACCCTGGACCACAAAACCAGTCATGAGGTTAAATTTTACAAAACTGAGATGTATACATCATATGGAAGCTCAATAAATAAGCTTTCTATTGATGTATGGTTTGTTAGGATAGGACAATATTTGGCCGAGATACATCTATTTGAAGATCTGGAATCTGAGGGTGCAAAAAAATCTAAATATTGAGAAAATCACCTTTAAAGTTCTCCAAATTAAGTTCTTAACAATGCATATTACTAATCAAAAATTACATTTTGATATATTTATAGTAGGAATTTTACAAAAAAAATCTTCATGGAACATGATCTTTACTTAATTTCCTAATGATTTTTGGCATAAAAGAAAAATCTATAATTTTGACCCATACAATGTATTTTTGGCTATTGCTACAAATATACCCCAGCGACTTAAGACTGGTTTTGTGGTCCAGGGTCACATATATAGTGAAAAAAAAAAATCACGCTCTTAATCACTATTATTGTCCAAAAAAATAAATAAAATAATATATATTCTGTTTTTATTAATTTTATGAATTGGAATGCAGAATTTAAAAAAAACATGATTTCTGAAAAAAATTAAAACCGAGTTATCCTTTTTGCAAATGAACTCTTCATATATACTTATATAATCTCTCTTCAAGATACTGTTTGTTTTTTCTCAGTAATCCAAATTTGTATTAAAAACTGAAATAACTATTATGACATACAAAAAAGACAAAACAAAAACTAATAACTTGGATGCTGAATAAAAAAAGAAAAAAAATCACTGTATATTATACTGTAAAAGGATACTGTATTTTAAATACATTCAAATCCATTAAAATATTCAATATTTTATAATTATATATCTTATATATCTACACGTAATATCTATTTTACATAACATATATATATAATATTTAATATATGAAATACTGTAAACAGTAATATTGTGATTACCATTTATAATATTTATTTTCTTATTATTTATTATTTTATGATAGCCTACTTAAATTATTCTATTATGCACAGTAGTGCAAACTGTACATATTTTAATATCTATTTTAGATGTGAAAATTATATATATATAAATTCACTGTAAAACAGTAATAAAATTAGGGGAAAAGTCTATTTTAATATATTTTATTTTTATTATTTTATAATTCTTAATTATTGTAATATATACAGTAGTGTATATAAGGCACATATTTCCTATCTTTTTACATTTAACAATTCTATATAATATTGTACAATATATATCAAAAACACTTTTAAACAGTAATAAAAGCAAGAAAAATGTCCATTTTGTTATATTTTATTTTTTATTTATGATACTTAAGAAATTACTCTAATATGCAAAGTAGTGTACAAAATGCACATTTTCACATACATTTCATATGTAATTTAAATGTAAAAAAAAACTATTTCATATATCTTATATCTATTTTACATTTAAAAGTACTATATTTTACATACACACACATATATATATATATATAATTTATAAATACACAATACTGTAAAACAGTAATAAAAATAGAAAACCATTTTCTATTTTCATTTTTTTTTACTCCAGTTTTCAGTGTCACATAAAATTATTCTATATTGCACGGTAGTGTATATTATGAACATTTGTCTTACTTTTTATATATTTTAAACCTTACTAGTTCTTAGAATGATGCTTAAAATAATAAAAATCAATATATTATCTTAATTACACATATTAAAAAAAGAAGAATATAAAACATTTTTGCATTGATAATGAAGATCATACACAAAGAGATGAGTGAATAAACTGTGTAAGAGAAAACCTTTCATCTTAACTATTTTAAAACATCTTATTTGTGAATGAAATCACTTCTGGGAAATTAGAAGTAAAATCTGTTCAGCCACTCTTGAAGCTGATATATTGTGACTAAAGGAGCCTTTTACTCAAACTAGCGCACGGTTGAATGGCAAATGAATCACGTACAATTTGATTCATGAGGAAAGGCGACTTGCTGCAAAATGGCAGATTTTTCCACAGATTCTGATGGCAAATAAAGTGAAAATAAGCAAATATCAGACGCTCCTAATCTCTCCATCTACACAATCACCCTCCTCAGCATGCAAGCACACTGCAGACGTGACGGTGTAGGTATACAGTAAAGGTCAGTGCTTGCAAGTGAGTTCTGATCTCTTTGTTAGGTGACATTATCTGGCTTTGTGTTCAGTGCCACGCTTACAGGAAGTCTCATTCCTGCAGGTGTCTCATGACACACACATGCTGAAAAACACCAGTCGCTGCCCTTTAACCGGAAACTAATGCCCAGTCTTCTGTTAAAGGACCTCAATTTGTGACAGGTCCATGAGCACATCCTCAATCAGGCAGGACAAATGAAGCTTGAAGGTTCATCTTGAAAACCTCGCGCAGGGAGTTGCCAGTTTGCATTAATGGCATCAAATGCAATGACAAAAGCTCATGCAAAACAGCCGCTTTGAATATGATTTGCAAGGGCTACAAATAGACTGTCAACCACCAAAAAGCAAATTACAGCGTTCCGATCAAAGGACGATTACATGGGAATTTCTGTTTCAAACAGCTGGGCTCTTTTTTTAAAATAGTGGCACTCTACAGATGGAGCCAAATTGGTGGAAAAAATGAACTGGAAATAAAATAACGGGATGTTGTATTTGATTATTTTTATTTCAATGCCCTTTTAGTGATTTTTTTTAAATATGAAAATCAAGGACGAGAACAAAACGCAAAGACCCGCCCCTTTTAGTCACCCTTGCTATGTTTGAAACGCCATGCCGCTTTTATGCCAAACATGTTCTGACGCAGTGAAAAATACGCGGAGCACAAAGGACACTGAAACGCGCCAACAAAAAGACAAAACAGGTTGCTTTTGCTATGAAACAAAGTCTTTGCGTCCAATTTTGTAGTTTTTTTTTTTAGAAATTAAACCATAAATTACGTGTCGTGACAGAACGCTGTAGCGCCTCAGTTCAAGCAGGACGTGAGGCGATCATCTTTTTTATTTACTGGTTAAAACACAAAAGGAATGTACATCAGTAGTTTACTATCACTATTTTATTTCAACAGGGGAAAGACGTAAATACACACCATATTTTAAGTTCAAGTCCACCGAAGAAGTTCATCTACTCACCTGCCATTTCCATTTGTTTATCGGATAAAATGGCCAATTCGGCGTTATGATTGGTCAGATTGCCTGTCAATCAAACCTCCATCCTCACAAGGTCAAAAAAGCTATTTAAGAAATACTGTCGACAGTGTCAAGGTATAAAACTATTAAGCAGAACGACTGTTTTAAACGGAGATGATGTAGTAAGAAGTAATGTTACTTGGGAACCAAATCGAATTTATCAGATATTTTAAATTGAAACAATGTTTAATAATTAACTTTTACTCTATTTTTGATCAACTAAATGCAGCCCAAGTGAGCAGAAGAGACTTCCTTCAGCAAAACTTCAAACTCTACCAAATTTTTAAATGGTGTGTATACAGTATAAATACACACACACACTTGTTCCGCTATCCTTGTGGGGACATCCATAGGTGCAATGTATTTTATACTGTCCACACTGTATTTTCTATCCCCTTAACCTACCCCTAAACCTAACCCTTAGAGGGAACTTTCTGCATTTTTACATTCTCAAAAAAACTCATTCTGCATGATTTATAAGCTTATTCCCCCATGGGGACCTCAATATAGGTCCCCATCATGACACAAGTTCTCACCAGTCTGTGTGTATTCAGGTTTAGGTCCCCACCAGGATATAAAAACATCAAGGTGCATTTATTTGATCAAAAATACAGCTAAAAATGTAATTTTGTGAAATATTATTGCAATTTAAAATAACAGTTTTCTATTTTAATATACTTTAATATATAATTTATTCCCGTGAAGTAAAGTTGAACTTTCAGCATCATTACATTCAGTCTTCAGTGTCACGATTCTTCAGTTGGAAACAATTGTGCTGCTTAATATCAATTGCAACCCATGATGCATTTTTTCAATAAAAAGTACACAAGAACAGCATTTTTTTCAAAAAAGTAATTTTGTTAAAATATACACTACTATTCGAAGGTTTTTCTTTTTAGAAAATAAAACTTTTATTCAGCAAGTATGTGTTAAATGGATACAAAGTGATAGTAAAGACTTATATTTTTAGAAAATATTTCTATTTTAAATAATCGCTGTTCTTTTTAACATTTTATTCATCATACAATCCTGAAAAAGTCACAGGTTCAAAAAAAAAAAAAATTAAGCAGAACAACTGTTTCCAACATTGATAATGAATCAGCATATTAGAATGATTTCTTAAGGATCATGTGACACTGAAGACTAGAGTAATGGCTGATGAAAATTCAGCGCTGCGTCACAGAAATAAATTATATTTCAAAGTATTTTAACATAGGAAAACAATATTATAAATTGCAATATTACTTCACAATATTAGTGACTTTTCTGTATTTTTTATACAGCTTTGATGAGCATAAGAGACTAATAAAAACATTAAAACTCTTACTAATCCAGTTCATTCCAATGTAGTCAACTGTAAACATGCCACTAATTTTAACATTACATTTAAGCAATCTGGACTTTGTGTCTGTCAATAATTCATGAGTTGGAAAGAAGCCACTGAGCTCTGCCTCCATCATTACCCTTCAATTACTCGGTGATTAACACCAGGTCAGACCATCAGAATGACCTCACATTCACTTAATGAATTCAATTAATCTATTAGCGTCATGAGTACAGCCGCAAAATAACCAAGCTCAACCAGTGACCCCAAGACCATTCCCATGTAGTAACATACATTTAAACGCAACCTTCCTAGCTGGAAATGTCAGGGTAACAGTTAATAACACCATCTGCATTACATTTTACATCTGCTAGAGAGATCTCTTCATTAATTCAGTCTTTTGGTCACAAACACAGACAAAATAGCACATTTGTTTCATGCAGTTCCTCTCCTCAGGATCTAAAGTGGGACAAGCTATGACGACGTTAGTCTCTCTCTCTCTCGCTCTCTCTCTCTCTCTCTCTCTCTCTCGAGGTCTCTGGTTATTGTGCACCAGCACAAGAAACGAGTGCTGAAAATGAGTGAGAGAGATGAAGATAAAGAGAAACAGAGACCAGAGATGCAGACAGGAAGGAGGAAGCCAGCGCTTGATTTATAATGGCCACTGCTAGAATGCAGAGTCTGTTCAGAAGTTAATTTGACTATGAGGTCATGCGAGCCGCAGTGGTGTCTATGCTACTGGAAAGAGGTTTTCGCTGCCTCTGATTTGAGCAGAGACTCCCAGTCCATTTCCACACTGATGAAAAGCAAGTGAAGCAGAAAAACAAAGGTGGGAAAACATTTAAAAAGCGACACTTTGGCTTCTGCACTGGGATTCAATGAACAACCAGTGAAAATGTGACAGATGTCATCACTAATACTTTTCATATATGTGACCTTGGATCACAAAACCAGTCATAAATGTCACTTTTATGATGTATGGTTTGTTAGGATAGGACAATATTTGGCCAAAACACAACTATTTGAAAATTAATCTGAGGGTGCAAAAAAACCTTAATATTGAGAAAATCACCTTTTAAGTTGTCTAAGTTAAGTTCTTAGCAATGCATATTACTAATCAAAAATTAGTTTGAGTAGATTTATGGTAGCAAATGTACGAAATAATATCCTAATGATTTTTGGCATAAAAGAAAAATCAATCATTTTTGACCCATACAATGTGTTTTTGGCTATTGCTACAAATATACCTGTGCGACTTAAGACTGGTTTTGTGTTCCAGGGTCACACATCACAGAAAGTATCAGAACATCTCAGCAGCTTAATTGTTTCCCATAAACACAGTCACTGATAATGTTATTACATATGCACAATAGCCTAAAACTAATTGTGACATCCTTTGCAAACAATATGAGTTTCTAGATCATACGGTGAAGCTTTTCACAGCTTAATCTAATGGCATTAAATGGGATGTCTGTTCAGGAAATTAGCACTTGCGCTACTCAAGGTTAAAATATACATTCTCATTTAGGAGCATGAAGTTAATTGCCTTTCAGTCGGCCTGAAAAATGAAGCAGCCCATTTATTTCCTTCCTTATCATTTCTCCAGGATAGTCAATATTTAAGCTGATTTATGCACACTGTGCTACACTAAAAGTGTTCTGGCTTCGCCTCAAAAAACACACTTCATTAATGAACTGGCCTTATGCCTCGCACTAGACATTTTCCAAAATATGAATTAGTATATTTGAGATAAACTGGGACAGCTGGAAAAAACATTCTGAGAAAACCATAAAAACGATTTTGTTTAGCATGGCTGCACAAAAGCTTTCTTCACTCTGCTTGTACTATTGATAACAGCTATGGATTTGTTTAGTGATCAAACATTAACAAAGGCACTTGCATGCAAAAAATGCAGTGTTTAATTAAACATCATGCACACAGGTCACCATAGTGGATTTATTTTTACCTGAAAAAAAAAGTTTGGAATTATTAGAAATGATTTATATTTGCAGAATCTGCAAAACGTTAGTTATTTTACCAAAATAAAATGGGTCATACAAAAAATGCATGTTATTTTTTATTTAGTACTGATCTGAATAAGATATTTCACATTTAAGATGTTTACATTATTAGACCACAAGAGAAAATAGTTGAATTTATAAAAATGACCCCATTCAAAAGTTTACATACACTTGACTTTTAATAATGTGTTCTTATCCTGAATGATCCTGTGTTTTATGTTTAGTGAGTCCCTTGTTTGTTCTGAACAGTTAAACTGCCTGCTGTTCTTCAGAAAAATCCTTCAGGTCCCACAAATTCCTTGGTTTTTCAGCATTTTTTGTGTATTTGAACCATTTCCAACAATGACTGTATGATTTTGAGATCCATCTTTTCACACTGAGGACAACTGAGAGATTCATAAGCAACTTTTACAGAAGGTTCAAACGCTTACTGATGCTTCTGAAAGAAACATGCATTGAGAGCCGGGGGTGTACGTTTTTTTTAACAGAATGACGAGGTGTAAATTTTTCATTTAGTATTGCCCTTCAGAAGCTAAAGAAGATACTTACATGCTTCCCAGAAGACAAATTAAGTTAAACTTGCCTTGATCTTCAAATTCAAAAAGTTTTCACCCCCAGCTTTTAATGCATTGTGTTTCCTTCTGAAGCATCAGTGAGCATTTGAACCCAGTCACTCAGTGTGAAAAGATGGACCTTAAAATCCTACAT
Organism: Garra rufa; assembly: GCF_049309525.1. Taxonomy (NCBI): domain Eukaryota; kingdom Metazoa; phylum Chordata; class Actinopteri; order Cypriniformes; family Cyprinidae; genus Garra; species Garra rufa. The sequence continues at coordinate 27,302,034 of NC_133378.1, read as the reverse complement.
TGTTGGGAAGAGTTCAAATCCACAAAAATGCTGAAAAAAATTGTGGGACCAAAAGGATTTTTCTGAAGAACAGCAGGCGGTTTTAACTGTTCAGGACAAACAAGGGGATCATGAACAAGTATCACTAAAATACAGCTGTGGATCATCAGGTAACAGTATTAAGAATCAAGTGTACGTAAACTTTTGAACAGGGTCATTTTTATAAACTCAACTGTTATTTTCTTTTATAGACTATATATAAATGTCTTATGTTAAATGTCTTATTCAGGTCAGTACTAAATCGAAAATAACATGCATTTTGTATGATCCTTCTTATTTTGGTAAAATAATTACCATTTTACAGATTCTGCAAGGTGTATGTAAACTTTTGACTTGAACTAAGTATTTTTGTATATATTTAACAACTAATAGATCACTGCACTCCCCCTGCTGGCCAGTCTGAAATGCAAAGTCATAACTGATTAATCAAATATTAAGAGACCTTTTTCTGGACATACAGTGTTGAGGAAAAACATGCACAGGTATAGCATCTGTTTTAGAGCATCTTGGAAAATTCCCTCGTCGTGGTAATTTCCCTCGTCCTGCTGAAAATTAGACCTATAATTGGAAAAAATAAACTTAACTTTAATATTTTAGGCTGTGTAACTTATCTGTAGGCACATTCTGCTTAAACCTATTTCACCAATCATTTTGTCCCAGAGAGGATTTTCTTTTGCCCAACATTTTAAGTTAAATGTTATTACATTGGACTAAAGCGTACTGACTTATATAACGTAATAACTCTTGCTATGTTATTACCAAACACTGGATTGTGTGAGGTTTTTTTTTTTGGACAACTTTTGCATTTCTCTTTGAAACTGGTCTGAATTCACACACATCAGCTTTTGAGGGAACATTGCCCAAATTATCCACAATTAATTAATTTGTTTACTCAAAACTAAGGTGCTGAGCTCAAATCAATGAGGCCTACAATCAATTGGTTCCAAAGAGAACTACAAAACCTGTCAAGTTGACAAAACACTAATCCCAAAATTGGTGACAAATATAGCATAATGAGAGATTTATAAGTGTTTTTTAACCAGGAACTCCAAATTAGGTAAAGAATTTTCAGGGTTAAATGGAATAAGCAAAAGAAACATCTGAAATTCAGAAAATGATCACAGCTCCAACATCCTCTCTCACCTTTGATCTTGCACTTTGTTGAGAGCTGTCAGTCTAGCCAAGTGGACTCCTGCAGTCTGGGGTGAGTAGGAGAAAGCAGGCATGGTGAACTGTATCCTAACAGCATGGATGCCCAGCAGGGACATTACTGGAAGCTCCAGATGGTTCGAGACGCTCATTACACTTCACACCAGCTCCCGTGCAAAAACAAAGGCTAAAAAGGCTATCCTGAAATACTGGTGAACAAAAATCCAAAGCAATTAATGTGACACTCATGCAGGTGATCAATAACGGGACAGAATTCCTCATACATAACTCAGGATGAAGAATAGAGCTTTTAATACTTGGACCCCACAGCATGTGTCAAGTTAGTTTCCATGGACCTCCATCAGTATATTTCTTAACATATAAATGATATTTGCTCCTGTTAGTGCAAATGTGTAAGGCATACATTGAAACAACTCTAGAGGACACAGTGGGCTCATTTTATGCATTTATTTATGTAGCAATTTACGTTCTGATTAGCTGCTGAGAGGCTGCATCAGCAGTTGGGTAATAACCGCATGTGTCTGAGCACCCGCGGTTCAAGTCTCAGTCCTTCACTTCTCAAATCTGTGTGTTCCTCTCCAAAAATACCACAAAAGATGCCTAAAAATGTCCCCTTTCTGAAAATCCCTGCACGTCTGCAATTTCACCAAAACCTCGCTCCATGTTCTCGCCCTCCCGCCCTTGTCCACGACTTCCCCTCCCCCAAATTAAAGTTCCCATTTGCAAAGCTAGTGAGGTCACACATTAGCAACAGAGGACAATCAACTTTTTTTCCCCCGCCAGAGGGTTACAACCATCCTCTTTACACACACAAAAACAGCCCTCTCCTTTTTAACAGCCAGAGAAGAACAAAAAAGATTAAACATAATAAACTCCCAAACCTTTTGTACAGAGAAACCAAACTAAATGGAGAAAATGTCTTTTATATTAGTCCTCAGATATCCTCTGTGATCTTCTCTCGGGCTCTGTAATTTTAATAGGGAAGTGAGACACACACATAGACCAAATACAGTTCGGTGTGTCAATGAGAGGCTCTGTGTGTAGTAGGCAATGTCAATACATCTCTGTCACTCGTAGCCGTCCATCTGTTTGTTTTATGTGGATTAGAAGTAGGTCTTGGCCGTATGTATGATAGTGTGAATATGCATGTGTGTCATAAGTTAACAACATGTAAGTCTACATCTGTGTGTGGGTTTAGGGAGAGTCTTTAGGCCAATCCGAAGCCTTCAGAACATTCCTGAATGGCCAGCAGCAGCATGTGTCTTAACTTCTCATAGCTCTCATACGCTGGGAGGTCCAACTGGTTAAAGCTGAAAAGAAAAAGAGAAACAGAGACGTATAAGAACACAATTGCCATGCAATGTAGCATGTAGACTTTAGAGACGGTTTATTACATGCATTATGGAAGTTCTGAAAGGAAACATCTGTATTGTGTAGGGATGATATGAAACGATATGTGTCTTCTGGGCAAAAAGTGTCGATTTTTTAAATATTCTAACTTAAAGGTCTTTAAAGTTGTGTTTTGGGCCATTATGCTTTGGCATAGTATCTGTCAAACGAACTACAGATTGCAATAAATATTTTATCGTGGACTTCAGTATTGTGTGTTCAGAGACACCGGTGTTCATTTACCAAGTGTGCGCAGAGGGCAGGCGGTCAGTGGAGCGGTCGTCTCGGTGGATCTGGAACTTCTGGATGCCGTTCATTCCTTCCAGTGCAGCAAAGCCCTGCAGTGGCACTTTAGACGTGCCCGTAACAAACTGCAGGAATTTGGCCCGGTCGGCCTGGTCAAAGGATCGTAATGCACGCCAGAACCACTGGATCTGTGAAGAGTAAGGAGGACAGAAAATTAAAACCAGGTAGAGAATACATCTGGCAAAGTAAATTGGGTATTTAGACAAAAAAAAAAAAAACTAAACGGTAGGAAAATGACTTGCTGGCTATAAAATTACAGAGAGCTGCAGGAATAAGTCCTAAAATGAGTAAGGATTTCTTCAAATCTGGTTCCACTGCCTGAAAGTCTAAGAGTTTTTGGTTAAAGGATTAGTTCACTTCAAGATAAAAAAAAAATCCTGATAGTTTCCTCATCCAAGATGTTCATGTCTTTCTTCAGTTACAAAGAAATTAAGTTTTTTAGGAAAACATTGCATTATTTTTTTGTCATATAGTGAAGGTCCAAATTGCAGTTTCAATGCAGCTTCAAAGAGCTCCAACTTTGTTGTTTTACCTTTTTTGTAAAGGGCATTTGACTTTCTTTGCACATTCGCTTTGTAAACACTGGGTCGGTACTTCCACCTACGTCACAAGATCTTTCCAACGTGATTACGTAATGTGTGGACAGAGCTAGAGCAAGATGAGCATTTGCGGCTGCAAAGTATATAATTTCAATTTTTGATGACTGCATTGTCTCACTAGATAAGACTCTTATTCCTTGGCGGGGATCGTGTAGAGCCCTTTGAAGCTGCATTGAAACTACAATTTGGACCTTCAACCCATTGGACGCTATATGAAGAAAAATCCTGGAATGTTTTCCTCAAAAACCTCACTTTTCAACTGAAAAAAGAAAGACATGAACATAACATCTTGGATGACATGGAGGTGAGTAAATTATCAGGATTTTTTTATTTTTATTTTGAATGCTTTAATGCCTGAAATAAGGTCTGTGGTTAACACAAGCTCAAGATATCTTCATGTTTTATTCTACAAAATACATTACCCCACTTTTACTTTGTCTTTAAACAGATGGTTGCTAACAAGTTACTAAATGGGACTAGGGAGTTTACTGGGCACATTAAACACCAAACAGGAAAACTAATCTAATCTGCTTTTAAATAAAGATTTAAAGAGTTGTCTGAAGCTTAGTGGTGCTGACATTGAAATTTGTGGTGTAGTTTGTTTATAGCCTTAGCTTTTCACTTCTTTGCTGGTTACAGAGCTAATTATCTTAAATAGCCAATTAACAAATTCTATTAGCTTTTTGTTGAGCGAACTAGGGTGATGCTCACTTCTGGGCTGCCCCCTAACCATTAGTCGACGAGAAGATAGTTGGTCGAATATGTTAGTAGCAGCAAATTTACATGGCAGCTTAATCTAATGTTAAACTAAAAAATGTGCGCTATTGAAGGGCCTGTGCGGAGTGGAAGCTTAATAGTAGCGCGCTCACTGCATGACAAATGGAGGTGCCGGTGTGGTCACTTGCTCTTAAATTCAGTTTTTCATACAGATAAAAGTAATACATCTTTTGGAATCTGTAAAGACTGCATTTATTAGTGTGCACTCAGAATAACAACAAAACGTTGCGCTTTTGTAAAATAATGAAAGCAAATGGATGCGCTTTCTGTCGTCTCTGTGAACTTGAGTGCGAAACTTCGAAACTCCATGTATACTTGTCTTACAGACATGAACAATATAGGCCATCTATAAAGAGTGAAATGTCTACTTTTAAATGAACTAATTAACAAATATTCTCTGATTATATAATCCGTATGAAACATGTAAGCGTATTCGCTATGATGAGTCAGTGCCGCCGATTTTATCTCTTAAGCCGAAAAGAAAAAAAAAAAAGCACTAGTTTATCAATATTATTATATCTGCCAGTGCACTGTGGCAAGCTTTTATTGCATGCGTTTGAGCGCTTTTTAGGCTATGTATGCATTAAAGGTTCATTATTATGATTTATATGGTTTATTAAACGTGCAAATAGTTGACTAATCCGTAAAATAAAATCCTTAAAACTACTAGCTTTAGTCGAGGGCAGCCCTAATAGTTATCAAGGAAAACTGCAGAGATAAAGGCAACAGTCATAAATAAAACAATAAATATGTAATTTCATGTGTAAATACCTGAATAGAACTGGACTGATATTTGTGGTATTCTGTATTGGCCTTGAGGTCGTCAATGTCGATGGTGGGCAGGCCGGAGATGAGCAGCTCCAGCTCTTGCTCAGTGAAGATGGAGATCAGTCTCTTGGGGATGATTTCATAGAAGCCCTCCAGGAAGGCGGCCAGCTGTTTACGGATTGCACCTGAGAAACACAGATGTTTCAGCTCTCTGATAGACTCCTGAACCTCCCCGTTCCTCACTAACAGTGATGTTTATTGGAGTGTGTGCTCACCTGTCATCTTCATCTGGCAGACCAGATGCACATATTCTTTCTTATTCTCCTCTGTGACAAGGATGTTGGCACCATTGGCCTTCAGATCTCTCACTTCACACACGCCAAACTCTTGGACCTGTGAACATATGAGAAATTGATTTTGACATGAAATGACAGAAATAACAAAATAAGAGTACTAATCAAAATGCAGCCCATACCTCTGTGCTGAATGTCAGCTCGTAGCCCAGAGTGGACACATCGTTCTCCAACAAGTAGACCAGACCCTGGAAGAAGGGATAGTCTTCGCTCTCCATGTCTGTATACCTATGAACCACAAAATCATTCAGGTTATTCCATACAACCCAATTAAGATAAATAAGACCTGAATATGGCAGATGAAGCTAATCCTTGATGGTACCTGACGCTCTTGCCCAGGATGTGTTTGTAGAAGCTGCGTGTGAAGTAACACTCTAATAGCCTGTTGTCATAGACTGCTTTAGCCACCACACGTCCCACAAACTTGAAGTAGCTGAGATGGTTGGGGTTGCAGTGGGAGGATGGGTTGATGGTGTAGGTGACTCGGTCGCCAGGTGAAGTGCGGAACAGGGCGTACATGGGGTTGAACATTTCTCTGGAGATGATCATGTACCATTCTCTTAACAGCCCACCTGCATCCTGACCCTCTTCTCCTTCAAAGACTATATACCTGTAGAGAAAGAGAGCGTAAGAATGAAAAGGAGAACAAACTAGACTGCCCTGCTCTTGCAGCTATCTGTAAAATACTGGGCACATTTGTGTGAGAGAGATTGGCAGAGTGAGAAAGCGTGAGAGATTTACAGTCTGTTCTTCATGTCCTCTGGGCTCTTGCGGTGCAGCTCTCTGTAAGAATCTTCAAAGACGTGGTCTCTCCTCACATGGACGGCCATATCCTCTTTCCTCAGGCCCTCATCCAGACGCTCCAACTCCTGACGGAAATACCTAAAAGACACACTTGTTAGATAAAAGACTCAACCCAGAGAGAGAGGGGAAAAAAGTAGAAACCCAAATAAGGAGAATCAAAAAAAAGGTTAATAAAAAAAAGTTATTAACCAAAAATAAAAATAAATAAAATGCGTCTTAAGTAGCACGGGTATATTTGAAGCAATAGCCAAAAATACACTGTATGGGTCAATATGGGTAATAATTTTTCTTTAAGCACAAATCATTAGGATATTAAGTAAAGATCATGTTCCATAAAAATATTTGATCAATTTCCCACCATAAATATATCAAAATAAAATTTTTGATTAATAATATGCATTGCTAAGAACTTAATTTGGACAACTTTAAAGGCGATTTTCTCAATATTTAGATTTTTTTTTTGCACCCTCAGATTCCAGATTTTCAAATAGTTGTATCTCAGCCATATATCGTCTTATCCTAACAAGCTTATTTATTCAGCTTTCAGATGTAAAAATCTCAATTTAAAAAAAACCTTCGGACTGGTTTTGTGGTCCAAGGTCACAAATGAATACACAAATAAGGTTTTATTTCACCCCTAAAAAAAATAAAATTAAAACAGATAAAGTATATTTTGCATAAATAAAATGTGTCTGTTATTTAGATTTTTTGAACTGACATTTTCATACATTTCATACATTGACTTTACTACAATACAGATGTTTTATTTTTTAAATTTTTGTAATTGTCATTCTCCATAATGATTCTTAACCGACTTTGACTACTTTAATAAACTAATTTATAATTAGAATTACAGCAAAAATCAAGATAATACAAAAAGTATCACATGTATATATTGTTTGCATTATATTAAACAGATTACAGCATTACATTTATTTGTATCATCACTACTTTTTTTCTTTTGATTTTGGGGTGAAATATGAACATGTTCTTAAAGAAATAGTTCACCCAAAAATGTTATGAACTACTTTCATTAATTACTCAACCTCATGTTGTTCCAAACCTGTAAGACCTTTATTCATCTTCGAAACACAATTTAAGATATTTCACCACAATTTTTGATGAAACCCGACAGCTTTCTGACCCTAAATAGACAGCAAAGCAACTACGTTCATGGACCTGAAAGACCATGAATGTGCGACACAGAAGCGAAAAATTGTTGAATAAAACCATTATTTTTGTTTTCTTAGCCTTGAACGTGGTAGTTACGTTGCTCAGAAAAGGGTCAGAAAGCTCTTGCATTTCATCAAAAATATCTTAATTTATGTTCCGAAGATGAATGAAGGTCTTACAGGTTTGGAATGACATGAGGGTGAGTAATTAATGACATAATAATTTTCATTTTTTTTTACCCTAACAACTAATTTTATGCAAAATATAAAATATTTTTAAACATTTTTTTCCTTAAGTTTTTAGTGGCTAAAAGCCATATCTTACTTGCGCTTGACATCAAAGTCCAAGATGCGGATGTAATCAACCAAAACAGCGAATGGCCCATCTGCCAGATGAGTTGTGGACTGTCGCAGGATCTGATTCAGCACTGTGCGGTGGGTCTCTGTTAAAGACAGGGAAGGAGTTCATATCGAGGACAGTCTTCATTAGTATTCATCATGTGTTCCTCCATAAGGGACCACGGGACAGCTTGTGTTTGATTGACTCACCTGCGAAACGCAGGAACTTCTGTGTGTCTGGAGGCAGGTTGGAGGAGATGTGCATAGAGGAGGGCTCCCTGGAAAAGAAGGGATCCAGAGAGGAGGGGGTGGCAGGGGTGAGTGGAGCGGGTGACAGTGGGGGTGGCTCGTCCTTGATGTGTGACAGCTGGCTCTCTCGAGTGTCTCGAACTGGAGGTTTGCTTTCCCGCTCAGTGGCGTGCACCAGGAAAAAGGCTTCTACTGCGGGTTGCAGCACTAGAGCAGTACAGAAATTTGTTAGCATGAAATTATTTCTGTTTCTAAAAACATAAACACACAGTAAACAGGAAACATTTTCTTATGCTCAACAAGCCTGCATTTATTTAATCCAAAGTACAGCGAAAGCACTTAAATTCTGAAATATTTTTACTATTTAAAATAGTGTATAATGTCATAAAAGCTTTTTTATTTCAGATAAATGCTGATCTTTGGATCTTTCTATCATTCAAAAATCCTGAAAAAATTACTTTTTAAAAGTACTTTCTAAAGGCTCATGTGACAATGAAGACTTAAGTAATGATGCTGAAGATTTAGCTTTGATCACAAGAATAAATTATATTTTAAAATATATTGAAAAAGAAAATTGTTTAAATAGTAAACATATTTCAAAATTTTACTGTTTTCGCTGTACTTTGGACCAAATAATTGCAGGCTTGGTGAGCAGAAGAGACTTCTTTAAAAAAACATTAAAAATCATACTGTAAAAAAACTTTTGACTGGTAGTGTAAAAAAATTATAAATAAAATACCTAAAACTGCATGTTGATCATGGGACTCCTCAAGCTCTTTTAGACACTCCCCCAGCATGTCCCATAGCTCATCCAATAGCAGCTGCTCACTCAACAGTGGCAGGTCAGGCAAACGCTCCTCCTGTTCCTGCTGACTGCTGCTCTCTTCACCTACTCACACACATAAGCCATATTTTAACATGCATACAATGTAACCAAGTCACATCAACACAGCACCATTTATTGCATCTATTACCGTTTAGTTCAGAAACTTCTATGCAATAATTCCAGCCACTGATGTTCCTAAGCCATCATGTCAGCTATTGTTACACAGGACCTTACCTGATGCTGCCTGGTCTTGCTCTAGAGGTGAGGGCTGGTCCACATCCATGGGCGAATCATCTCTTTGAGCTGCTGGGGGATCGGCAACAGAGTGCACCTCCGACTGAACCGGGGGAACCAAGGAACAGGTTGAGATTCAATACAATTCCCCCCAACAGAGAAGAAGAGACAAAGAGTGTATCATGTAGGAAAAAAGATGAAATGGGGGTAATCACAGACTGAAACCAGAAGCAGTGCTAGAGACACAGTATCATGCATCAAAACATTCAGACACTGGCAAGAAAGAGGGGGTTGGGATGGCACTTAAGCAAGAAAGCATTGACAGCCAGCCAAAAATCAAACCACACACAAAGAGACAAAGCTAGAGAGAATCACAAAGCTGGATGCAGCATTCAAATATCTCAAACATCGCACCATACAGACTTTCTGCATTAAATGCAGCACAATGCAGTGGGAGGCAGAGCAGTTGAGAAGTGGAACAGAGAATTTAGGGTTTAGAAAAGAGTCACTGGTAGGATTTATGACTGAATTACTTGGTTTGTCACTGGAAAACATTGTGAATTCAATGTAAGTTCAGAAACTTTTCAAATAGTGTTCAAGTGCTTGATAAATAGAGCTGAAGTGATCTTTCAGAGGCTGGATAGTTTTAATTTGAACTGCAAATATTTACTTGTATAATGATATTTGATGTTAATTCAGGGCTTGGTGATAAAATAAATATTTGTGATATTTCACAATTTTGTTGGTGATATAAAACTAAGCATCAAACTTAGTTTAACTGAGATTAAAGGATAACTATTGCCAAAATGCAACCTGGGCTGTTTTTTTTTTTTTACTGTAAACGAGACAAACTTATATCTAAAAGCATAATTACGACAAACGTTTTTGAGATTGACCGTGATTTCGTTTTGTGGTCAATGGCCAGTGAACGGGAGTTCTAGGGGCATAACTTTGAGCGCATTAAAATCGATATTTTTACAACACTAAGAAGGCTCGACACACCATGAAACTTTGCTCGAAGTATCGCTTGGGTCTCTACACATGAACTCGAGCATTGAGAACATTGTGTACACAGAGTTTACTAAAAAGAAAGTTTTTGAGCGACTCACTTTCACTGTTTGAGTTTCCGCTCGCGGCCGTCTTGCCAGTCAAGAGGTGTCGATCTCCGAATGCGAGGATGGATAGCTCCTAAAGCATATTTCCATATAAATGCACAGCTAATTCGTTGTTTTGTGAAAGTGAAAAACAATATTAACCTTCTGGTTGTAAAAAGAGCCTCATATAAGCCTAATATTTCGTCCTATGGAGTCCATTCATTCGCATTCGGAGATCGACACCTCTTGACTGGCAAGACGGCTGCGAGCGGAAACCCAAACAGTGAGAGTTGTTCAAAACCTTTCTTTTTAGTAAACGTTGTGTACACAAACAATGTTCTCAATGCTCGAGTTCATGTGTAGAGACCCAGGCGATACTTCGAGCAAAGTTTCATGGTGTGTCGAGCCTTCTTAGTGTTGTAAAAATATCGATTTTGATGCGCTCAAATTTATGCCCCAGAACTCCCATTCACCGACCATTGACCACAAAACAAAATCACGGTCAATCTCAAAAACGGCTCGTTTGTCGTAATTATGCTTTTAGATATAAGTTTGTCTCGTTTACAGTAAAAAAACAGCCCAGGTTGCATTTTGGCAATAGTTATCCTTTAAGGGTTAAAGACCTTTCTGACAGGATATTTCACATCTGAGTATGCAAACATTAAAGATTATAATAGTCTCTCAGGTTTGAACAAAAATTTCAATTTTTGGAATCTTAATAATTTTTCCAAATCACTTCTTCTAAACTGAAAAAGGTAAATATTGCTCTTTACCCAATTTATTGTTAAACTGGTAAACAATTTTTAATCTCTCTCAATTTTACATAAATTAACATTTGTTAATTTAGGAGAGGGGAAAAAACATTTTCTCTGCATTTTTCTTCTCTTAACTTGCTTTCTGATTTAGTTCTCTAATAAACCTGGCTTTGTATACTACAAATATTGTTGGTCCTTCAACAAAATTGCTTTTGTTCCTTTCTTTGTTGTTTTGTATAAAAGCGTTTGCTAAATATATACATTACCAGTCAAAAGTTTTTGAACAGTGAGATTTTTAATGCTTTTTAAAGACACCTTTTCTGCTCACCAAGCCTGCATTTATTTCATCCAAGTATGGTACAAACAGTAAAAAGTTTAATATATTTACGAATTAAAATAACTGTGTCCATTTTTTATATATTTTAAAATGCAATTTATCCCTGTGATTTCAAAGCTAAATTTTTAGCATTATTACATGATCCTTCAGAAATCATTCTAATATTCTGATTTGCAACACAAAAAAGGTTGAAAACAGCTGAGTAGAATTTTTTTCAGGTTTCTTTGATTAAGAGAAAGTTCTGAGGAACATAATTTATCTGAAACAGAAATATTCTGTAACATTAGTCTTTATCATCACTTAAAAGCATCCTTGCTAAATAAAAGTGTTAATTTCGATAATTTCTTTTCCTCAAAAAAATGTATACTGACTCCAAGCTTTTAAATGGTATAGTTTATAATGTTACAAAAGATTTTTATTTAAGATAAATGTTGATCTTTGGATTATTCCATTCAAAGAAGCCTAAAGAAAAATATACTCAACTTTTTAAATATTGATAATAATAAAACATTTTCTTGAACACCAAATCAGAATATTAGAATGATTTCTGAAGGATCACGTGATACTGAAGACTGGACTAATGATGCTGAAACTTTAGCTTTGATCACAGGAATAAATTACGTTTTAAAATATATTCAAATAGAAAAGAGTTATTTTAAATAGTAAAAATATTCCAAAATTGCATTTTTGCTGAGCTTTGGATCAAAATAAATGCAGGCTTGGTGAGCAGAAGATACTTCTTTAAAAAAATCTTACTGTTAAAAAAACGTTTGACTGGTAGTGTAAATATAAATGCAGTAAAAAAAAAAAAAAAAAAAAAAAAATTAATATATTTTTGCTGTATTTTACTGCTTATATTAAACATTAATCTAAAATTCAGAATGCATCTAAAATAGAGATATACAATAAATACTGTCAAATATATATACTTTTTTTAAAGCTATTTCGACCTTGGTCTGTGTGTAATACGGTGCAATATGTCCTTAAAAAGTATTGTAAATTTAGTAAAATAAGTCAGTAATACGTGATAAATACACAGGATATTATGAACAACATGGGTGTGTGTAAGGGTGAGTACAGTCAGTAGCAGTCTGCCTGCTGTCAGTGCGGCCCATGCTAACCGTGGCTGCGCTGGCCGTGCCAGCGGGGGGGTTGTTGGTTGCAGAGGTACTGGGGGCAGACGATCCAGCCACAGCCACAGCAGCGGATGCAGCGGCAGCAGCAGCAACAGCGGAAGAGGATGCGGATGAAGAGGGTGGGGGGGCCTGCTGTAGACGGCGTGCCCTCTGCCCCTCTCTCACCATCTGAATGATGGCGTCCGCTTCAGCCTCTAGCTGACGGACCGCAGCCTGGATACTGCTGGCCGAGCCCAGACTGGTCGAACCTGGAGACAAATGGAGAATACATTTAGAGAAACCCGTGAACATAAAATTAGGTGTATATATACCGCCCAAAGGGAGAAGAGACTCAATTGAAAGCTTCAATGTGAAGCGTGGAAATGTCCTTAAAGGATTAGAGAATGAATGCCTCAGTGTTAAAAGAGAGTGACTTACTCAATCTTCCTCCTGTCTGCTTAGCTTTCTTGTTAGCTCGCCGTGTGTCTTCTCTAAGCTGGATGATGACCTGCAACACGCGCAGGAAAAACTTCTGCGTGGAGGTCTTGGACGTGAGCGAGCTCATGCAGGGCAGCTGCAGCTCACGGCCACCTAACGTGCGCTTCTGAGCAGCCACAATCACCACACTCTCTGACCCGTCAAATCTGTAACTCATTTAGAATCAAAAGGTAAGGGCAAGTACTGTTAATGTGAAGAACCATTTTATGGAGAAAGTCTGAAGCAAATGTCAATTTTTACTTTAATATTAGCCACACCAAATGGGTTTTGAACCAACCTTTCTGCAACCATACTCCCATTGTGCAACAGCACATTTTCTTTTTTGAAAGAAATTAAGGCTTATTTCACAAAGATACATTCAATTGATCTGACTAAGCATCATGAGTATTAGTCAATTTTTCCAATAGGATTTCATGAAAACATAACAGATTACAACAGACTTAAACAAAAATGGGAGTTGGAGTCATTTTTGCATGAATTTAACAAATAAAAAATTTCTTCTAAACTGAAGAAAGGTAAAGACATTTATAATGTTACAAAACATTACAACTCTAAACTTCCTATTCATCAAAGAATCTTGAAAAAGTATCAGTTTTCACAAAAATATTAAGCAGTACAACCGTTTTTAAGAAATGAAAAAGAAAAGAAAAGAAAATTAAGAAATGTTTCTTGAACCCAAATCAGCATATTAGAATGACTTCTAACATCATGTGATACTGAAAACTAGAGAAATTGCTCCTGAGAATTTTTTTTATATTTGTTTGAGACACTTTTAAATATTTTATAATAACAGAAGTTACTTTACATTGTAATATTTCACAATATTACCGTATTTTTAATGAAATAAAGTTATTTTATAATAATAGATAACAGTCTTATTACTCTTTCAAAAAAATAAAATAATCAAATTGACCTAGGGCTGTCAACTCAGACAAACTCAGAGTGAGGGATTGAACTTTTATTTTGAAATCGCAATGAACAGTTAGCATGTTGAGAAAGACACTGATGCATTCTCCTGAAGTTGCGTAGGTTTATAAATGATTTACTTTACAAATATGATGAAATGGTGGATGTTGCTACCCAGATGAATGTTATAATAAACCTAAACTCACAGCAATACTTCTGCGTCACTTCTGGTATTTTCCCAGTTACTCAACAAAAATGCAATCTGATTTTTTTTAAATCAAGTACTCAAATTGAATCGAGGATTTGTGACAGCCCTAAACTGACCCCTAGTGGTAATGTATATTGAAACTTTGTCCCCACCTGCTGGTCATCTTGCCCTTTAGGCGTGTGGTGATGGATGGGTCCTCATGAGAAGCTTCAGGAGACTGAGCATCAGCACGTGCTCTTCTCTGCTGCTCCAGGTTATACTCCCTCAACTCCGCCAGTAAAGTGCCTAAACACAGACCAGAAGTTTTGAAATTTCTGCTAGATAAGCTGTAAACGAACCTTTAAGTACATTAGCATTACTTGGCCGTCTACATATAATAGATATTCAATATTCAGTACCATAAAGAATCTTAAAGTATAGTTACAAAAAAAGGAAATTTTTGTAGCACTGACCGATTTGTTTGCAGAGAGTGTATCCGAGCTGACGCGCGCCGCTGAGTAGAAGTCTCAGTACAGTGTCTCGGGTCGGTGCGTCCCCTCTGGACAGCTGCAGCAGGATGTTGGCTGCGTCCTCCAGACCTTCCTCCGAACACGAGTGGGATGTCAGCACCTGGACACAAACCACAGGAGGTAACTAATCCGACCGCTGAGCTGGGTCAAAAGAGCCCAGGGTTAGGAGAACCAGACATGAGGCGACATATGTGTGTGCACCATCATTAAATACCTCCACAGAGAGCTGCAGCTGTTTCTCTGTTAGTCCAGCAGAGGCCAGTTTGGCTTCAATGTCTGCGGCACTCACAGCTGCCTTCTGTTTTCCCACTAAAATAATGAGATATAACAATGTGATTTGAATATTTTACTGCCAGAAGCACAAACACAACTGATTGGCCAATTATCAGAATCATACAAAATTACTTGACTACAGAATGACCTCTAAAATGTATAACTGCGTCGAGCTGGATGCATGTGTGTGTGTGCTATGAGACTCACCAGCAATAATGCCGGAGGTGGTGGTGCTGCTTGCAACAACAGATACCGTAGTGGCTGGCTGAGAGGGCGTCAGGCCCACTGAGCCCTGCGTAGTGCCCGTACCTGCCACCACTGAGATGGTTCCCGACCCTGCTGTGGTTTGAGCGGCAGGGGCAGAGGGTGTGGCAGTCGGGGCCTGAGGCACTGGGTGGCTGGCTGGAACCTCCATGGCCTTGTTGTCAGGCAGAGCGATGGAGATCAAAGAGAGCAGACGGAGCAGTTTCTCAGTAAGAAGGGAACTACGGCGGATCACCGGATGGGAGAGCATGTTCATCAGCTGGCCCAGCGGAGATGCCTCAAGGCTCAACAGAGCCCCCTCTGTCTCACCAGCACCCCCTAGAGGCACAGTCTTCATGGAGGCCTTGCCTTTACGGCTCACATTCATGTTGTCCAGCTTGACCAGGAGATCCCAGAAATCAGTGGAGATGCCCAGGGACTGTGGTGTAACTGTGCAGGCGCTCAGGGAATTGTGGGTAGAAGTGGGATTACTCAGGGTAGCTGAGGAGTTGCTCTGGCTGGTGCCACCTGACCGGCAGCTTCCACTGGCAGTCGGTGTCGAGCTGGCACAAAGACGAGTGTCCAACTCGGATGGGGACAACGACAGGGGATCTTTACAGCGCTGCTGAGTGAAGTGACTGGGAAATACCTAGAAGAAATAAGAGCAAAAGAAACAACAGGGTTCATACTAAATTCCAGGACTTGCCTGGGATTTTCCAGCACTACTTTTTTTGATTTTCTAGACTTCAGAGATGTCACTTATTAAACACTGTCTTTTATTTTAAATTCTAAAAAAAGAAATAAATAAAAACATAAGATAAATTAATAAAAAGGCAAAAGATAAAGTGAAGCACATACACATATTACTACTGAAATATTATAAAGTATACTACACTTTTACTATTGTAAAACCACTATTAATTTTCTTAAGGGATTTGTATGTGTATACTTTTTCTTTTTTCTTTGTTTTGTTTTTATAACTGTACTGCCTGAATGGTTTGATGTTTTCTACAGTTTAAGAAAGGAAAAAAAAAAATCTGAAAAAAAATCCTGATCTGAACCAAATGATTTGCAACCCACATCGAAGTCCTGATTTAAGTCCTGAATTAAATGATTTGCGATCCACGCTCTGAAGTCCAGATCTGAATGATTCTAGAACCATCATTTCAGATCAGGACTCAAAGCACAAATCATGAATCATTTGACTAAGATCGGAACTTTGCATATCATGAATCATTTAATTTAGATCACGACTTTAAATTGCGTATCTCGAATACGAATTTGATTTGAATCATTCAATTCGTGAAATGATTCACAAACTCATTCCAATCTAAATCAAATGATTCGCAATACATGCTGCAAAGACCTGATTTGAATCAAATGATTTGTGACACACACATTTCCGATCTAAATTAAATATGATTCACGATCCATGCTCTGAAGTCCCGATCTGAATAATGATTATCGAACCATCATTTCAGATCAGGACTTGCAGTGCAGATGGCGAATCATTTGACTTAGATTGGAATCTAAATCAAATGATTCGTGATAGGGGATTTGAAGTTGTAATCTGAAAAAAATGATTCACGATACGCAATCCAATTTGAGCATTTTGAATCAGTTAAACCATTGCGTCGCAAAATGATTTACTGTTTCGAAAAGCTCCCGTTTTAGCCATTTTTTAAACCATTACAAGAGATGTCAAAATTTGAAAATGGCTAATTTGAAAATGAATGGCCCTTTTAATTTGATCTGTTTTTTGCTAGTGAATCGCTTAAAATGAATGTTCGAAGTCACATTTTTTAATTAATCAGAGCAGTTCCAGTGTAAAAGACTCAATCGATTTGGTTCATCTGTTCCTTTTTGCGCCTCTTCAGCCATGTTTACAAGACACTCAGTACTACAACTTGCTTAGTTCGATTGTTTTCTGATATTGAACATAAACGAAAAGGGTATTTTTTTTATTGCGTGAATTTTGTGTGAAATGATTGTGCTTATTGACAAAATTAAACAATTATTTTATAGATACATTGTCTAACAATAATTCAAGCACTTTTCAAGTACCTCTTCAATAATATTGCTTTTTTTTAAAGGGTTTTTCTAGGCCTTAAATTTCAAAACGTCAACTTCAAATACTTTAAGCACCTTGTACAAACCCTTAAAAAAGACAATAAATGTTCTTTTGTTCTACTGTTTTGCGTATTGCTTTTAATGTTCTTTTTGTCATGAAAAAGCTATGAAACCTACCTTGGCCAGTTGGATGAGGGTGTCCAGTACATGTCGACAGACAACCGGAGCAGCCTGCGGGTGGATGTGAACCGTTGATCCACCTCCTCCCCCTGCACATGCCATTCCCGTTCCTGACACTCCACCACCAAGCCCTCCCGAGCTCATGCTCCCTCCTGCTGAATGCTTCTCTGCGTGTTTCCTTCCTGACACCCGCTGGATTTGAAAGATGTTGGTCCTGCATCCCAAAGCTGCGTCCATTGACACAGACAGCCAAGAAAGCTGACTGGAACTACGTGACTCCACTCTGTTCAACAGCTCCAGAGAGGAAGATGACGAGGAGGACGATGAAGAAGAGGCTACTGCCGCCTGCGGGGATGAAGAGCAACCCTTTCCTCCACTGGATGAGCCCTGGCCTAGTGAGCGCTTGCCACGGGATTCCTCCAGGCGTGCGGTCTCTAGACACAGCTCGCTCTCGCTGCTACGCTGCAGGATAGACAAGAGGCTGCGGATGACCCAGCCACGTGTCTGAGAGTGGTAGCACAAGTTACGCAGCACTCGGTGGAGGCGGCTGGTATTGAGCTTGGGCTCGTCCACAAAAAGCAGCACTAGAAGGCAGGACAAGGCCTCGTGGTCTAACAAGAGACGCCCCCGCAGACGCAGGAGAGAATCTACATTAGAGCTAGAGGGCCTAGATTTAAAAACAAACAAAAGATGAATTAGAGATACTAAATGTAACTGTCCACAAATACTGCTTTCATCAGTGTTTCACTCACATTTGCAACTTAAACAGGTGTACAAACTAAATTGCACTTATGTGTGAGAATAAAAAAAAAGTCCCTGCAAGGAGAAGACTAAGAACATTAACACATTATTTAATATACAGTTGAAGTCAAATCTGCAAAATTATAATTATTTTACCGAAGGGATCAGAGGGATAAGAGGGATCATACAAAGTGCATGTTATTTTCTTTATTTAGTACTGACCTAAATAAGATATTAATAAGATATAAATAGAAGTTTATATACAATTCACAAAATTCAAGTGAATATAAACCCTGTTTAAACGTTTACATACACTTGATTCTTAATACTGTGTTGTTTTCTTGAATGATACACAGCTGTGTTTTTGTTTGTTTATTGATAGCGGTTCATGAGTCCCTTGTTTGTCCTGAACAGTTAAACTGCCCACTGTTCTTCAGAAAAATCTTTCAGGTGCCACAAATTCTTTGGGTTTTCAGCATTTGTGTGTATTTGAACCCTTTCCAAAAATGATTTTGAGATCCATCTTTTTACACTGAGGACAACTAAGGGCACTCATATGCAACTATTACAGAAGGTTCAATCGCTCACTGAAGCTTCATTAGGAAACACGTAAGGGATAATCAACGGTTTGTCGTGCATTAAAAGATTTTAAATGCACGACGTGGAGGCTAATAACCGCCCGACGTGAAGTGGAGGGTGGTTGCCTCCGCGAAGTGCATTTTAAATCCTTTAATGCACGGCAAGCCGTTGATTATCCTGCTTATTCCATGGTTATTTGCCAAGTTATAGACAAGTTAAAACTAGTACTGCTCTTTGCAGCACAATATTTGACCGAATAGGTAAAAAAAGACTGTTATTTTCGTCAGTTATGACACGCAGCTCTAGCATTCTGCCTGCTTCAAATCACACAGAGATGAAATAGTGATCACATTTATTTGAATGAATTATAGCATTTGTTTCAGTAAATTATCATAGACCGAGAGTGAGCGAGAAGGCTAGAGAGAGAGATGACAGTTGTGTGTGTGTGTGTGTGTGTGTGTGTGTGTACCTGCCTGTGTGCTGCCGGTCTCTCTCTACAAACAACAAAATCATTCAAAAACAGCAGTTTTACCACCTCGTTGCTGAGGAATATAACGTAGCGATCTAGTATCTAGGATATTTTAACAATAAGAATCGCGGGGAAGTGCTGACAAGAAGTTTATGTATGTGCGCAGCACAGTGCGATCTCCGAGTTTGACCTGTGTCTCTCTCTCTCTCTCTCTCTCTCTCTCTGTTTGCGTGCATCAATTAAAGCAGCGCATTAATATAGAACGGTGATTTAACTGACTTGGAACTACCTGTGCATTAAACGGTTTTACTGCACACCTGCCAGCCAATCAGAATCCATTTTTCTTATTTTGCCTAAATATATATATTTTTTCATTTAGTACTGCCCTTCAGAAGCTACAGAAGATATTTAGCTGTTTCCCAGAAAACAAAATAAGTTAAATTTACCCTGATCTTCAAATTCAAAAAGTTTAATGCATGGTTTTTCCTTCTGAAGCATCAGTGAGCTTTTGAACCTCAGTTCCTCAGTTGTCCTCAGTGTGAAAAGATGGATCTCGAAATCATACTGTCATTGTTGGAAAGGGTTCAAAAACACAAAAATGCTGAAAACCAAAGAATTTGTGGGAGCTGAAGGATTTTTTCTGAACAGCAGTCAGTTTAACTGTTCAGGACAAACAAAGGACTCATGAACAACTATCATTAAACAAAAAAAAAAAACAGCTGTGGATCATTTAGGTAAAAACGGTATTAATAATCAAGTGTATGTAAACGTTTGAAGGGGGTCATTTTTATATTACATTATTTTATATATTTTCTCTTGTGGACTATATGTAAACATCTTTTATGTGAAATATATTATTCAGGTCTGTACTAAATAAAAAAAAAACAATGTGCATTTTGTACAACTTTTGACCTTAACTGTATATATAGAGAATTACTATTTACGTGCTTGTAATTTTTTTTCAGCATCAGGCGCTGTTCATCACACTCACCGGCTGTGATTGGCACTCCCTCCCATTTGAAACGTCCCTCCTCTTTGCACAGCCAGTCGAGTGTATTGCACCCCACGGTTGCCGCCGAGACGGCTTGTGAAGGCAGGTGAGCGTAGGATGGCGGACAGGGCTGAGGAAGAGCTGTGACCGAACAACCTCTCATGCATCAGCTGTCTCTGCCTGGCCTCCTGTTCCCTCCGCAGTGCTGCAGCTTCTGCTGCAATATCTGGGGGCATGACCGCCAGCACGCTATCCTCCATGTCCTCCAGAACGGATCGCCGCAACTCAGAGGGCAGGGTCTGGATGAACGTGACGGGGTCCAGAGGTTGATCTCCCTGTGTGGGTTGCTGGGATAACTCTCGACGCTGTTGCTCCGCCCTCTGCTGAGCCAAGACCTGATAGGGCATAAAAGAAACACTGAACAAACATCACTTTTGGAAGACTTTTTCTGTTCAGATAAGTTACCTCTGCAATTGTTACTCGTACCTCTTCCTGAATTGCAGGTGGGAGAGCAGCTAGGAATTCTGGGCTGACCTCAGTAACCCCTGGCCCTGTTCCCAGCACAGTGCTAGCTGATGCAGTCAACGTGGAGGCGACAGGAGGCCGAGAAGGAGGTCTGATTCCCAGCTGGTTCTGCAGCACCTCCCGACGGATGTCTTCAGGCAGTGCTGCCAAGAATGATGGGTCCACACCTTCTGGCAGACTGATGCCTGCAAGGAAGTGACAAAAAAAAACATGTGATACAAAGTTCAGATATGGCTATACGTATATCCGTCATTGATCTAACGTGAAACACCAACCAGCCAGAGGGTCATCCTCTTCATTGCTGGTAGACGGGAGGGGCTCCTCCTGGATGGCCTGCGACTGACTATCTGCACTGTCACTCCGAGGCATGGTCTCACCAGGAGATGAAACAGAAGTTGAGCTGAAATAAAGATCATAATATGATAAGAATTCAATAGTCATACAAAACTAAGTACATTTACTCACCCCCGTATCATGTCTGTCTTTCTTCAGTCTAAAGAAATTGTTTCTTGAAGATAATTAAATGCAGCTTCAAAGAGCTCTAAAATGATCCCAGCCGAGGAAGAAGGGCTTATCTAGCTTTAAAATAGTCCTACATCGCTGCAGAAGTCACTTTACCAAAACAAAACACCCTTTACCAAAAAACAGTGATGTCGGACAATTTTGAAGTTGGAGAAAATAAGAGGGGAGTTTTTTTCTACCTACCCTAACTGTATCGAACCAGAGTACAGAGTACGCATGCATATAGCAGAGCTAGACAAGATGAGCATTTGAGGTTTAAAAGTATATAAACAAATTTTTTTTTGTTTGTTTTTTAGAAAATAACCAATCTTTTTGCTAGACAAGACCGTTCTTCCTCAGCTGGGAGTGTTTAAAATGCTTTGAAGCTGCAAACTGCCTTTTGAAAGTTTCTCGCAGGCACCGTTGAAGTCCACTATATTGAGAACATTCCTGAAATGTTTTCCTCAAGAAACTATTTCTTTACGACTGAAAAAAGACAGACATGAACATCTTGGATGACAGGGGGGGTGAGTAAATTATCTTTAAATTTTTGTTCTGGAAGTGAACTTCTCCTTTAAGTACTGTGGTCCAAATACTCACCCTGTTTCTGCATCTGTTTGCCTGTCTGTAAGGCCACTGTCACCACTTCCTGACAGTTCCTGAGACATGTGATTGGGTGGAGCAGAGCTGGCAGCTGGCTCTTCCTGCGTTCCTGAGGCAGGACTGCTTGTATCCATGGGTGAACCCTCAAGCTGAGAGACACCCACTGGCACAGGCTCTGAACTTTCAGCTATATCTGGACTGAGAGAAGCTGAGACAGAGACAGCAGGGAAAAAAAACAACAACAACTCAACTCATGTCCATAACTGGTAGACAATTGAACATGCGCAATGCAAAAGGCGGGGGAAAGTACATGCAGTAATTGCATGTAGAATGCAGCGGGATTATACAACAATTCTGATAAAGGCTCAGCCATTTCACAGATCATTTAGCCGTGGGATTTTCAAGTAGAATAAGGAAAAGAATTCACTGTGCTGTGAATGTGAATGTCACTCCACCGAACCACAGTGCGTAAAATCTAATTTAACAGGATTCAAAGTTAATCTACCTTCCCTGACTGCATCCAATGCTCCTCCTCCTCCTCTCTCACCAATAGTGGGTGCAGGTGACATCTCCATCTGAGATGCTTCTGCCTCACAATTCGGCCTATCGGGTGCCGAGAGCTGGGGAAGCCCCGCCCCTGCCAAGGCTCCGTGAGAGTCAGGATTGGAGTCAGCCAGCAGCAGCTCTGTGATTGGCTGGTGCACCTGCTGACTGATGGCTGTTTCCAGAGACACGAGGGCTTGCTCGTGTGGGGCAGGGGTGGTTGGGGTGACTTCTCCGGATGGAGGCGCTGTGAGGAAACCCTCTGAGGTGCGAGGAGGGTCCAGGCAGGATGACACTCCACTCTGGGCCTGTTCTCCTTCTGACCAGATAACAGAATGAAAAGAATTTAGCGTTGTGGATATGATAATTTAAGACAAACATGATAAATGACACTGTAGCTCAGTTGTAAAAGGGCTTGTGATTGAGGGTCTGCAGTGAGGAAGGCAGTAAATTGTATAGTTATCTCCTTCGAGGGCCACACTATACTGATCCCCAACAACAACACAACTTACTACCTCACCACAACACAGCCACTGTAGCCACATCCAACTAAAGACGCTAACTACATTCAAGCATTTGTTTATACTGACAGTATGAATACAATTCATGCAGATGTAAACCTATAAATAATTGAGCAGTTGCCTAGAAACAATTGATTGATTAAGCAATTGATTGTTGCCTAACAGCAGTTCCCGCAGTGATGGAGAGGCAGGAAGATAATCCAGCTGTTGAAGCGGTTACCGTGGGAAAGACAGTAGACTGTATAGTTATCTCCCAGATCTGGTGTGATCCTAAAACTATACAAACTACTACCTCATCCCACAGCCCGCAGAAGAACTCATCCAGAGCCCTGGTTCTTCACAATGACACGTGATTTTTTTTACACTTCAGAAACAAAACATTGTTTGATTTGCATTTTTTGTGCTCAATGAAATAGCAATTAACAAAAACATGCACTGCAACACTATTAACACTGAATACAAACATGCAATGCTCTTACCTGCAGCATTCTCTCCAGCTCCATTGACTGTTCCAAGACCAGAGCCCTGTGGGAAATAAAAGCAAAAATTCATTCACATTGAAATAGGAATAATACCCATGGTCCTGTCATAAATCAGTATTGTTTGAATTCAATTCAAAACCTTATAAATCACAGCAGTGCACAGTGGTGGTCAAAATTATTAGAACACTAGTATTTTCACCAACTTAAGTCATTTTTTGCTGTAGTGTGTAAACCAAAACAGTACATTGTTAAAAGACTTCTATTTCAAATAAATGTTTGGGGTTTTTTAGCTTTCCATTTAAGGAATCCTTAAATGTTTTAGTTTTCACAAAAATATTAAGCAACTTAATTCAACATTAATAAGATTTCACAATATTACTATTTTGCCTTTTTGATCAAATAAAAGCAGTCTTGGTGAGCACAAGGGACTTCTCTTCAAAAACATTTTTTAAAATCGTACTAAATCTTTTGTACAGTTTGTACACGTATGAATAGAAGTGTGACCGCATACCAATTAAATTCTATATGGCAATCAACATTGTTTAGCATTGATAAACATGATCAAAACTCAATTGCTACTAGGGCTGAGTAAAACAAAAAATAATAAATTTCCCCATTTTAATTGATTTGAAATAAATCCCAAGTATCAATTCGTCTAGCCTGTCTTCAGTTAAAGGGATGGTTCGGAGTAGAATTGACTTTATTGCTATGCACTCCGAAGCCCATCTAAATGCCCCATCCGAAGTTTTTTTTACCTTAGTCAAACATTTATGGAGATAGAGTTTTTCGAATTGCTTGTTACAGGAGTGAATGGTACATGTGATGTATCTCGTAAATTGCACCACTAAACGTGCAAGTAATCTTACCCAACTTGTACAGTAGTGTAAATAGGTTATGTACTCACAAAACGCTGCATCAGAACATTTGTAAGTCCAACATGAGTGTTTTAAAAACACGTTTTACCCGAGAACTACTAGTCTCAGACACTACAAGTCGACGTCACTTCCCTGGTTTGAAAAAAGCACGTAAAAGTCCTCCTACTACATCTGTGTGCATGTCAACTTGTAGGAGGACTTTTACGTGCTTTTTTCAAACCAGGGAAGTGACGTCGATGTGTCGCCATTTGTAGTTTTTGAGACTAGTAGGGATCGGCTAAAACGTGTTTTTAAAACACTCATGGTGGACTTACAAATGTTCTGATGCAGCGTTTTGTGAGTACATAACCTATTTACACTACTGTACAAGTTTGGTAAGATTACTTGCACGTTTAGTGGTGCAATTTACGAGATACATCACAAGTACCATTCACTCCTGTAACAAGCAATTCGAAAAACTCTAATATCTCCATAAATGTTTGACTAAGGTAAAAAAAAAACTTCGGATGGGGTATTTAGATGGGCTTCGGAGTGGATAGCAATGAAGTCAACTCTACTCCGAACCATCCCTTTAATGAACATGAAAAACGTAAATACGACAGACTGCAAACAATATGTAGCATAGCGTCATATTTACCTCAGAAAAAAAAAAACATTAAATGTCAATAAGCTTGTTAGTCAGCTAGAAAAACACTAGAGAGGAGCATTTAGCTTAATATATGCACCATATAACATATTCATTACAATTTCTCACGGTTTGCTAAAGTTTAATTTAGATTTAAATAGCCATCATTTAAATGTTAAAAAAAAACATGTTGGAATAAAAATACAATTATGCAATGGTAACTTATTATAAAATCATCATTGAGTGTAATTTAAACATTTTTATACAAAGCAGTTCATTTTAATTTTCAAAATTATAGTAATGTACTTTACAGCTTTACAGTTGACAGCATTAGTTGAGAGATTTTTTTCCCTCAAGAAAATATGGCATGTACTATACTTGATATATCCAAAAAAAAAGCTTGTGAATCAGAACTGAATTGTGAAATGTGTCACAACCTAATTGCTACCATTATAAAATCAACAAAGTGCCTATAATAGAAGTGCCTGTCTGCAAAACAGCCTGGTTCAAATGTATTTTCTCTCTTTATTCATTCACATTTCGCTCTTTTACCTGTAGGCTCTGTTCCCGAGTCTCCTCTCCAGCTGCAGAACTCTCATTCTGCTTAGCTGTCTCCTCTTCCTCTGCCAACTGTCTCCTCCTCTTCTCTCTGCGCTCCTCCAGCTCCTCATCACGCAAGCTCTCCAGGTGCTGCAGTATGGGGACCTTCACCACTGAGAGACCAAGCACAATTTTCCATTAGGCATTTAGTTCTTTCCTGCAGTGCATAAACAACAGATGCTACAATATATTCATTTTGAGATGTCTCACCTGCCACACAGTCATGCATGCTCTCGGCATCCAGGACTTTACACTCATCCGTCCATCTGGTTAAGGCGGTCGGGATGCTTGAAAGGGTGCCTGTAGAACACAAGGGTTTATTTAGCAGGTGCATCTGTAACCAGTCATTTTAAAGCAGCTTGTCTGTGGGAAACTCACCAGCTTGTCCTCCAGTGCTACTCTGCTCATGGAAGAAGTCATCCAGCAGCTCATCATCCGAACGGGCGATAATGTGCACGTCTTCATTACCCACCAGTAAACGCGCACGACCACGAGACTGCAGAGGAAGAGAGCTTGACAGCTGCAAGATGTCAGCTGCAGCACTGGGGCCCAATAATCTGAGACACAAAAAAAGGATTTTGAAACTGCAGTGGCACCAAACAGAATTACAAATGAGTCTCAACTACTGTTGGAACTACTGGAAACTAAGAAAAACAATAAAAGCTGTGATTTTTAAGAGGGAAAACAAACAACTGACTTTATTGTGTGCAAATTTCTGCACCACATTTAATTGCTTATCTAAGTTCATAAAAGGACTCACCTCTGCAAGATGAGAGGAGGGTTGGGCTGACGGTTACCAGGGTAATGCACATGGACCGTGTGGCCTGTGTTGGCCGTGAGCTGGCGGAGAGAGCGTTGGCTGCGTCCCATGCCCTGAGCCAATCTGCTGCTGGTGCCTGATCCCCCCAGAGTCAGTGAGCCATGGTCAGCGTGACGCACCATCAGAGGGTGGGAGCTGGGGATATTTCCTGGTGAGGGAGGGATGTCAGCTAAAGTGCACAAAAGACAGAAAGAATAGACACATTTGGTCAAACTAAAATAAAACAAAATAAAAAAACAAATTAAATATAATAAAAATAAAGAAATACAATAAAAATAAATTTTATAAAAAAATAAAACAACAAATTAAAAATTAAATTAAATGGAAAAAAATTAAATTAAATTAAATGGAAAAAACAAATCAATAATAAAATAAAAATAAATTACATTAAAAAATAAAAGAATGAAATAAAATATAAAAAAAACAAATAAAATAAAATGTGAATTAAATTAAATAAAAAAAAATTATTAAATGAATTAAATAATAAAATAAAATGATCTATCTATCAGCTGTTTAACTCAAACTACTCTGACTAATTCAAAAATAATAAAAAATGTATAGATGAAAAATGTTTCTAAAACACTAATTTCTTACCAGATGTGGAGAACATGTTATCAAACTCAATGATGAGGTCATCGTCTCGGTCAAATCTCTCAAAACGAATGTGTGGGGCTGCATTGATATCAGGAAAATCTTCATCCAGTTCCATTTCGGAGCCTTCATCGTCATCATCCTCATCTCCCTCCTCATCATCCTGAGAACACATAACACAATGAGAAAAATGTGGAAAAACAGAGATCACTCTTTTATACAGAGGTTTATGACTGCTCTTTAGCTATTACCTGATCCTCCTCCTCTTCTTCCTCCTCCTCTTCCTCCTCATCTTGACTATCCTCATCCTCATTGCTACCACTGGAGTCTTCCTCCTGTGTATGCTCCTCATCTTCTGGCTCAAGGATGTTCATAGAGTCTAAACCAGTAAAGAAAAAAAAATGACTGCAGGATCTTAACCAAGACAGATTTGAGGAATATAAAGAAACTGAACGAAAATTCCCAATGATTTCATTGTTATTAGAAGTGACGACAGAGAGATTCATGTCCTACCCTCTCGGTTGGCTTGGAGAGTCGAGGCCTGACTCATGTTGGAGGGAGCTTCATCCATCAGGACGTCCTCTTGAGACTCGTCCTCTCCAGAGCGACCCACTAAATAACAGTAAAACCAAATTAAAAACACATCCAACTCTGTATCGCTTGCATATTTGGCCAGGAATCAAAGAAATCACTTACCGATGATGGTGCTATTAACAGTTCCTGCATCTCTTTCTAAAAGTTCATCGATCAAATCCACCAACTCGTTCTCCACCTACAAGAACATATGAATAACAAACATTGTTCAGCCGGAGGATTTTCATATTTGTCAACAGTTTGTCCATAAACTGCTGCGCTTCTAACCTGCATGGCCTGAGTGCTCAACACCTCAGGTTGTCCAGCAATGACCACGGTGTCTCCTTCGGTTTCTCCATCCATCAGGTCAGCATCTGTTGCTTGACCACGGTCACGATTCTCTGCTGGCTCTGCTTCGCCTGCCTCCCCTATACAAAAAAAAAAATCAGACATAAAACACAATGCTTACTGGACAAAGTGTCTATACTCTGCTGAGATTTAAAGTGATCAATGATATGAGCATTACCTTGATCTTGGGTGTTGCTGTTGCTGTCCCTGACTGTACCAACAGTGTCATGCTCTGTCTTGTTCTTGCTGGATCCCCCTTTACCGCCAAACAGGCTGCTAGGCTGGTTCACGATTCGTGACAACGTCTCCAAAGGCTTCAGAGCAGCATTTACTGTGTTTGCCATGTTAGGACTGCAAGAAACCAAGAGCAATGAGAAAAAAAAGCAATGAGAGAAAAAAAAAAAAAAAAAAACACACAACATTTTTGGGCAATTAACCAGGGTTGGGATAAAAGGGAGAAAAAAATTTAAACAGTAACAAAAAAAAAAAAAAAAAAAAAAAAACTTGTCAAATAAAATGTATGTAATAATAATAAATCAAATATTTGTTATTCTAATAATCGTTATTATATGATACCTGGATAGATCAAGGCTGTGAGGCACACGGGCAAGGTCATTAACAAGACCTTTCTTCAGGAAGAGGCGGATGATATTGTTCATGCCGTTGTGCTGGGTCTTGGCTGTGGCTGTGCTGTAGAAGCTTGAGGTGGAGGGACATGACTCCATAATGGTGCTGATGATGCACATCACTGCTTGCAAGCTGAAAAGAGAGAAATGTCAAAGTTTAGTCAAGTTTTAGCTAATTTAACACATTCTAGACATCTTAATTGACCTATTGGCAAGCCCTGTCCCCCTTAGTCACTGTTGCTGTCTTGAACAAACAAACAGAGTTGCTAACTGTCTTACAATGAGAGCAGTCAGTGTGAATACTTTGTTTTTGATCAATTTTGGACACAGAAGGACCACCTCTTGCCGAGGAGCATTCAAGTGGGATTTAAACATGCCATGTAGGAATATATAAAAGATATTAAAAATATGGTGGGTAACAAGATCAATTTGGAAACGAGGGTTTCCAAATCGCAAGTGTTACGGTTGTCATCGTGGCACATGACATCATCTAGGATCAACACTGTTCATGCACTGCAGTGTAAGATTAAATTCATTTAAATTTAACCAGTTAAATATGGAGAGGCACTGAAATGTAGACCTTTATGTTGTGAGGTTGTTGACCTACATTGTACATGAAGTGACAACCGTTAGCTATTTAGGTTCGTACGTTAGCATGGAAAAATATAAATAAAATAAAACTAAATAAATAAAAAATGTGGCCAGTTAACCAAGTTTGGGATAAAAGAAAAGGGGGGAAAAACATTTAGACCTTCGTTTATGCATTTTTGACCTACATTGTACACACACAAAACAAACACAAACAGTTAGCTATTTGGGTTTGTACGTTAGCATGGAAAATAAAATATTTCGGCCAATTAACCAAGGTTGGGATAAAAAATAAACAAAAAAATAAACATAAAAAATTGTATTTAGACCTTTGTTTGTGTGTTTTTGACATAAATTGTACACAAAGTGACAACAGTTAAATATTTAGGTTTGTACATTAGCATGGAAAATAAAGTAAAAAAATATTTTGGCCAATTAACCAAGGTTGGGATAAAAGAAAAAAAAAATAATTATTTAAACCTTCATTTGTGTGTTTTTGACCTACATTGTACACAAAGTAAAATAAAATATTAAAAATAAAATAAAATATTTTGGCCAATTAACCAAGGTTGGAAAAAAAAAGGGGGGAAAAAAACATTAAACATTTAAACAAACTAAATACGTAGACCTCTGTTTATATGTTTTTGACTTACATTATACACTAAGTGACAACATTTAGATATATTGGTTTGTATAAAATAAAATATTTTGGGCAATTAACACCAAGGATGGGATAAAAGAAAAAGGGGGAAAACTATTAAACAATAATAATTAAAAAAAAGTATGTAGACCTTTGTGTATATTAAACGTATATTAAAAATGTATATTTGCCTTAAATAAAATATAATACTAATATATCAAATGTACATTAGCATGGACTCGCTAACTTTAACATTAGCTGGTTTTAGCCAGAGATTTGCTGAAGCACAGGATGACATTAATGTTCTGCTTGAGCAGTTGAAAAATGTAACTTAATGAAAGCATGACAACCAGAAAATGAACGGTGAATAATAAAACAAATTCCAAATTCTATTGCCTATCCTCTCAGGACACCAGCAATCAGTGTTACTAGTACCCCAGGCACATCGTTTTACCATTTTTGGACCATAAACACCATCAAACTGATGACAGCTTTGGATCTTCCAATTTTCTCTATGGCGCTGAAACGTAAAGATGTCAGAGTTCCGGTCCCCATGCAACTGATACTCAACTGCCATTGGCTGATCTGCGTGTTTAAAAGACAATTTGAGTATAGTGACTAGCCAGCTAGACTCACCGGGCGTGTTTCTCTGTGCCTTCTGCCATGCCCAATGCTCGACTCAAAGCAGCCTTGACCTCGTTGACCAAGGCTGCCTGGGCATCAGTGCCTGTGCCAGCTGCAGCGAGGCTGGCCAGGAAAAGGCGTGCAAGGGCAGGGGTGTCCTTGTCCTCTGAGTTCTGGGTGTGTGGGAGCAAGTGGTCCAAAACAAACGCCAGCACACTGCAATCCTGTACATATATAGAGTCAAGTGTTACACATGAGAAATGAGGTTTGCTAGAATAAAGCTAAACAAACTTTACAAACACACCGAAATAATGTCAAGGCAATGTGTTCTTATTCAATATTCTCTAAAAACAATATGATGTGAAAGGTAAAACATTTGATTGGAAACACTTTAACTGATGTGACTCACCTCCTTAATGAGCTCTGACTGGCCAGCTGTGTAGTTGTAAGAGGTGATGAGAGTGGCTATGCCAACATATGAGCGCACCAGCTCTGCAAGCAGCCTCAGGATGGTAGAGGTAGGCATCAGGGGTTTGCTGGCCTTAGCTTTGGCAGCTCGGCTCTCCTCCGAGGAAGCTCCCTTCTCTCCCTCCTGTTCTTTTTTCTCTTCACGCATCTCCTCAGGCGTAGAGGCTAGAGACAGAGAAAGAGCAATGACAGGGCAAGTCAAATACAAGGGCAAGTCAAGAAACTAGAAAAAGTGAGAAAATATGGTCATTGTATAAAGAAAGGGTTTGAGCTCTGTGTGTGTGTGTGTGTGTGTGTGTGTGTGTGTGTGTGTGTAGCGGTTCACACCTTCTCCTTGTGGAGTTCCAGATTGGGAGGATTCTGCAACAGCACCATCTGCAGCAAACACCTGAGTCTGATAGAGTATAATTAACACCCGCTATTAATGCAAATCCCACATTTCTGAGCCCATTATAGTACACATACACTTGGGGCTACTTGGTGTTTTTCACAGAGCAGCTAGTTGAACTAGATTTGTGCATTTTGTGAAGAGAACGTGAGTAGTGCTTTTCCATGCAAAAACTTATGCCATGGCATTGGAGCAGGCCTGACAACCTTGACTGTTTGCTATGTAATGGATGAAGTGTTAAAGTTGTTTTTTGCTACCGTAAGTTCATCTTTTTCCACTAGTCCACCAGTAAGAAGAAATTTATCCATGTTTGCTCTTCTCTTACTCCCAGATATTGACATTTCTTAAAGTTTTAGGAAACATGCATCAAATGTATGTCCTGCCGGATAGATCAATAGGCTATGTTACAGTCCAAATGTACGCATCTAACTTTAACCATGCAGCAGATTCGTTTTGAATGAATCTCTTTACAAATCATCCCTCCCTAACATTTTCATCTCGGTTTTATTTGTTGACAAAAATGTCAATAGATTTCTGTCCTAGTTTGTCATTCAAAATGAGTTTGTTTCGTTATCGTCTCATTTTTGTGAAAAAATGTCAGTGACAAATTATTTGTCCCCAAAATTAACACTGCTGTTAACATGTTACATTTTGACTATGCTTTCAAATAAACAGCAGAATACTGCTGATAAGTATGAGTGTTCTTGTCATCTGTTGCTGCTTTGAGTGACGTAGGGGCACATGCTGATTCATTTATTGAAGTTCATAGAAGACTCGCTTAGAACAGAGAAAAATTTTGTGTTAAAAAAGTACTCTGAATTCATGTAGTCACATTAGATGATCACTAAAATTTAATCTGCCTGCTCCAAATGCCAAGAAAAACACTTACAATTCAGAATTTCATATTTTAGAAAACAGAATAGGTGCATTATTCTGGAAATTTACAAATCATACTTAAAGACCTGGGGAGGATTCTAGGTCTGACAGATTTCTCTTAATTTATTAATAAATTATTACATTTTGGAAACAAGGTTTCCAAAAGGTAGGTTGTGCTACCTAATATTTTTTGGAACCTGTGATACTTTTTTCACGATTCTATAATGAATAAAAGTTCAAAAAGAACAGCATTTATTTTCTAACAATCAAGTCTTGACAAACAAAAGTCTTTATCACTTTTTATAAAATTAACATTTCTAAATAAAAGTATTAAATTTCTTTCAAAAAAAGGAAAACTTTAAACAGTAGTGTATATTGTTATAAAAAAAAATTTAAAAATAAAGGAGAAGTTCACTTCCAGAACAAAAATGTACAGATAATTTACTCACCCCCTTGTCATCCAAGATGTTAGCATCTTTCTTTCTTCAGTCATACAGATGTTATTTAAAAAAAATTTTTTTGAGGAAAACATTTCAGAATTTCTGTCCATATAGTGGACTTCTATAGCGAACTTCCAAAATGCAGTTTAAATGCAGCTTCAAAGGGCTCTAAACTATCCCAGTGGAGGAAGAAGGGTCTTTTCTAGCAAAACAATCCGTTATTTTCTTTAAAAAAAATTTTTTTTTTTTTGACAATTTATATACTTTTTAACCCTAAATGCTCTTGCATAGCTCTGTGTCAACTCTGTATTCCAGTTCAAGAGTCAGGGTAGGTCGAAAAACTCCAATCTCTTTTTTTCACCAACTTAAAAACCGTCCTACATAGCTGCAGAAGTTGAAGCAGAGCTAGACAAGACTAGTATTTGGGGTTAAAAATATATAAATTGTCAACATGGTTTCGCTAGATAAGACCCTTCTTTCTCGGCCAGGATCGTTTAGAGCTCTTTGAAACTGCATTTAAACTGCATTTTAGAAATTCAAACTCAGGGGCACCATAGAAGTCCTGAGAGAGAAATCCTGAAATGTTTTCCTCAAAAAACAATTTCTTCACGACTGAAGACATGAACATTTTGGATGACAAGGAGGTGAGTGAATTATCTGTAAATTTGTTTTTTTGCTTCTTTAACGTTTTATTCAAAGAATCCTTTAAAAAGTTTCACAGGTTCCAATAAAAAAAAAATTAGGCAGCACAACTCTTTTCAATCAATCAGTATACTGGAATGATTTTTGAAGGATCATTTGACACTGAAGACTGGAGTAATGATTGTGAAAATCCAGCTTTGCATCACAAGAATAAATTCTATTTTTAGGTGTATTAAAATTGAATTATAGAAGATTGCAATAATATTTCACAATATTACTGTTTTTTTCAGTATTTTTGGTCAAATATATACAACCTTTAGGAGCAGAAAAGACTTTAAACAAAAACATAAAAAAATCATACTGATCCCCAACTTTTGAACAGCAGTTTATAAAACCAGGTAGACTCTTACATTGATGTGGAAGGCAGACTGTGAGTCAAAATCACTGCCTTGTCTGGTGAGTCTATATTGCTGGTAGACATCATCACCGACATCCTGCAGGATCTGACACAGGTCTTGACTTCCCGGTACTGCTGCTGCCCGCTCCTCTCCTCTCTCTGCTACACATAAACAAACCCAAACAGACCCCAAGCATTAAGAGAAGTGGATGCTGATGAGAGATGACAGCTTGATATATCTGGACCATGAACTAAATAAAACGCATGCTCTCATTTTTCTGACGATATTTCTTACCCTCTTCTGGAGCGTGATATGCTGCTAGGGCATTCAGCATGTCATAGATGACCTCTTTAATAGTTTCTGGTATGGAGGGCAGTGGGGACAGCTTCAGGGGTGTAGTCTTCACTAGCTGAACAGCATTGGGACCCTTAATTCTGAAGTTCTCAAACTCATCATCTGATGCTGATTAATGGAGAGAGATTGTGATTAGTTATTATGCTTTAGAACAACACTATGTGTTTATATATTATTGGATTACTGGATGATTTTCCACCATACCAGTGCCAGCACCTCTTGGAGCAGGGAGAGCAATTCGGATACAACTCTTGGCAGTTTCCGTAAAGCACTCTGGATTGCGACAGGCTGCTGGGCCGAGGACACGTAGGATGTAGTTGATCTCTCTGGAGCCCAGACTACCTGACACCACACCTGAAGTAGTGCTGCCTGCACCACTGGTGACGGCAGACCGTACCACCTGAGAAAAGAGAGATCAAGTAGCAGTGAGATAAGGACAAACTATTATAGATGAGACAAATGTAGCTGTCAGGTAAATACACACCTTTTCCATTGTGTGTCGCAGCGTGGCTGGGTCTTCTATGATGTGACGGAAGAGCAGAGTGACCAATGGGGTGAAGCCGTTGAACCCCGAGCTCTGCGTGAGGTTCAGGATCATACGAGTGCTCTTGAGCTCTGCAAACATCATGGCGTAATGGTGTATACGCGTGAGACGCAGACAGAGACGCAAAGTGGCATGTAAAGTATCCGGATCCACAGGAACGCTGATCATGCTGACACAGGCGCGGATTAAAATGGTTATCATGTCCTCCGTTAGCCCCTGTACAACAATACCACTGGAACCAGAGGGGTCCTGAAGGGTAGATGGAGCTGCTGTGCTTGAATCCTTCTGCTCTGACTCTTCTTTAGGGGGTGCCATCTCAACAGCCACGGAGCTGGAATCTGAAAAAGCCATAAAGAAAAAATGTAATTAAATTTAAATATAAACTCTGCTGTTCAGAAGTTTGGAGTAAGTAAGATTTTTAATGTTTTTTTAAAGAAATCTTTTCTGCTCTTTAAAGCTGTGTTTATTTGATTTAAAAATATGATTAAAAATAAAGTAAATACTATAACATTGTGAAATATTATTGCAATTTAAAATATTGGTTTTCCATTTTAATACGCTTTAAAATATAATTTATTCCTGTGATGCAAAGCTGAATTTTCAGCATCATTACTCTAGTCTTCAGTGTCACATGATCCCTCAGAATCATTATAACTTGCTGATTTATTATCAATATTGGATCAACAGTTGCACGGCTCAATATTTATTGGAACCTGTGATACTTTGAGGATACTTCGATGAATAAAATGTTAAAAAGAGCAGCATTTTTTTATGAAAATCTTTTGTAACATTATACACTACCATTCTTTGTAAGTTTGGAGTCAGTAATTTTTTTCTTTCTTTCTTTGAAATAAATGTATACTTTAATTCAGCAAGGATGTGTTAAATTGATACAAAAAAAAAAAAAAAAAAGTATTAAGCAGCATAACTGTTTCCAACACTGATCATAAATTAGCAAAATGCCCAAAATGCTAATGAATTATAATTATACCATTTATAATTATTCAAATAATTATTTTAATTTCATTTTTCCATTTCAAACAAGATGCACTCAGTAACTTTTGTTCTCCCTCACACAATACATTTTTTTTTAACTGTATAGGCTTGCTGTTTCTCCACCTGTGTCAGTTTGTGTCTCCTCAGTCTTTGCTCTCTGCTCACTCTCTTCTCTCTCTGTATCAGGAACACTTCCGGATTTTGAGGTCTTGGGCATCCGTGGCACCCGCTGTACCGTCAGCATAACTGGACGTCTGTTCCCAGTCTCTTCATTCACCTATAAAAAGAGAAATACAAATAATCTAAGAACAAAGATCTACTAATGTATGGACACTTGCATAAATTATTCAAATTCCAATTTCTATCTGATCCACAATACAAGTGCTTTGTCCACATCATAGCTGTTACCTGCACCATGGTGTTGAACTGTACAGTGTATCTCCTGCGGCCTGCAGTGAAGCGGACGCTGGTCTCTCCTGCCCTCCAAGCAGAGTCAATGGTGCTGTTGTTACTCGCACTATAGCTGCACCAGCGGCCTGAACGGTCGTCAAACCAACGCCAGTTATTCCCATTGGGCTGCAGGTACTAAGATGGTACGAGTAAATAATACAACACTTAACACAACACTTCAGTTAAATGCAGAACTCATATTGACAGTTTAGGATTATAACCAGGGTTCGTACAGATGTATAAATAAAAATATACTGATAAAAATCGCAACAATAAAGTGTAGCACATGTGAAGTACTACTACTAAAGTATTACAAATCATAGTATATAATAAAACCACTGGTGATTTTCTTCATACTTTCCTTTTTTTTTCTTTTTTATAACTGTACTGCATTAAAGGTTTGCTGTTTTCTACTGTTTAAGTAAAAACAATCACGCTTCGAAGTTTCGATCTAAATCAAACGATTTGTGAACCCAATCCGAAGAATCTATTCCCCTTTTTTTTGCATCTTCAGACATGTTTACACAACACTGTCAGTATTACTACCTGCTCAGCTCAATTGTTTTCTGACATTAACTGAAATAAGAGAAAACGGTGTGATGTCTTTTGAATTGCGTGAATTTAGGATGAAAGATATGGGCTTACTGACAAAATTAAACACTTATATATATATATATTTATTTAATTATTTTTTTCATTAATTCAAGGATTTTAAGTAAGTCTTCAGGAATATTGCTATTTTCAAGGGTTTCCCAGGCCTCAAATTTCAAAGTCAACTTCAAGTAGTTCAAGTACTTTAAGCACCTTGTACGAACCCTGTTTTTGTACTTCATCTGGAACCAACCTTATTCATCTGAGCTCTTCGTTTGGATGAAACAGCCATTTTCTCATAAAAGTCAATAAGCAGGAGTACAGGGGTGATCCATCTACAAATAAACAGGATTGTTAAAACAGACATGGGAAACATATCTTATTACATTAAAAATGCTATAAAGTGTTGCATAAGCCCCTAAACGTAACATTATTCCTCTATAAACAAATTCTGTTCCTAACATGCTTGGCTCAGCAGAGCTTTCTAGGAATGCTGATGTCTGAGCGCAAACTGATCACTCATGCAGACAGGGGAAGGACAGGGACTCACTTGGGTGTTTGGATGTCCTTCTGCTCTTTGGCAGCTTGCAGACAGGGCTGCACCACCTCCAACAGCTTAATCAGCACAGTCAAGACACCACTGCTTTCCACCACCCGAGCACATGAGAGTTTCAGCTCCTGCGGCACATAGCACGACACACGTCCATCAGAGCAGCATAGTGGGCGTTTTTACTTGTGCATGCAGATCATTAAGTTTTTTTAGAGGATAGTGTATAAATATACAGTGATGATGTATGCAGCCGACCGTGCAAGACAGTGTACCTCAAAGAGCAGCGTGAGCAGCAGGATGCGGGTGGCCAGGTTGGAGGCCTGGGGGAGGGTCGCCATCTGTCTAGTCCACTCAGACACGGTCTTGGTGTCGCTGGTTGTTAGTGGTACTGCAGCCTTTATCAACACGTTGGCAGCCTCCCACACCTTTGGAAATATAGACAAACATACAGTTGAGGACAGGGTTAAGGTTATGGTTTTAACTCACAACCTACACAGAAATTATCATAGGCTCAACAATAAGGATGGCCTACTAACCTTGGCCCAGTGTAAGAATTTTAGGTCAGCTGACAGTAATGTAACTAGCATTACACCTTAAACTTGTCAATCATGCATTTTTATGTCGCAATCCTATATACAATTATGCGTTGTGGTACTTTCGTGAACGTGCATCCAAGACTGACACAGAGGAGAAGAAATTGCTAAATACAGGGTTTGTACAGATACTGTAAAATGAAATTCCAGGACTTTAAGCAGCACTTTTTTGATTTTCAAAGACTTTAATCAGATTTCTCACTTATCAAACAATGTCTTCTGTTTCTCTTTTTATAGATTTTCAAATTGATCAACAAAAATACACTAATAAAAATGGCTAAAATAAAGTGTAATACTTCAGTAGTAATCAGGAGTGCAAAGTCGTCAGGAGTGGAAAAAAGTGACAACATTTCAGATAGTTTGCGGTTCCAGCGTAAATGTCTCAACTGATTCGGTTCATCTGTGCCTCTTTTCACATCTTTAGCCATGTTTACATGACACTGTCAGTATTACTACCTGCTTAGCTTGATTGTTTTCTGACATTTACTGAAATAAATGAAAAAGGTGTTATGTTTTTTGAACTGCGTGATTTATGGGTCGGAGAGCAGATCATGGATCGCGAAACAATTGACTTAGAATGGAACTACACAACACAAATCATTTGATTTGGGATCTGGACTTTAAATTGTGTATAATTTAATCCAAATCACTTGGATCATTCAATTCACAAAATGATTCACAAACCCACTGTATTAGGGCTGCACGTAGTGTTGCTTTCGTCAACGAAAATTATGACTAAATATCGTCGTCAACGAACCTTTATCACATGACGAATACGAGACGAGACTAAACGAAAATGCTGGTCATGTGACGATGACTATAATAAAATGTATAATGCAATATCGTTGACGAATAAAAACGAGACTAAATGTGGTTTACAAAATAAAAACTATGCTAAAATGTCTCTTCATTTTCGGCGACGAAAACGAGACGAAACGAAATGTTATAACGTTAGATTGATGTGCGCATGCCCAGTAGCCAGAGCTGTATCCCTTCTAGACTAAAGCTCAGAAGACGTCACTTTCTCAAGCCCCACTCGCGGAATTATCTAGCTAGAAGACGACTACAGACAAAGTTAAGTCTGACACAGAGAAAGGGACCGATGGCCGGTCAGCTGTGGTTCGTCTTTGGGAGAAAAAGAAGAAACGACACATACATTTTTTCCTACTTTTTAGTAATGATGGGAAAATGAAGATTTTCGAAGCACCAAAGCGTTCCCCTCAACTGTATCGTAGAAAGCTTTATTACTCGAAGCTTTTCAACACGTTGTACACTAATGACATCTTGTGGTCAAAGGTGGAAAACGTTTCTTTTGCGTCCCAGATGTCAAAGCGATTTTTGGACAGTTTCATAAAATGAATCAATTTGTGCTACGAAAACCATAAGAAATATTTTACTTACACAAATTAATTAATCTGTAAATAAACTTTTAAAAGTACAAGCATGATTTGTGTAGCCATAGATGATCAAAGTACATTAGGAATATTGTTAAATTGACTAATATTATTAATTAGAAGTGCTTTTGAAGCGGGAATCACTACAAAATGAACATGCACAAAACTACACATGTACATATTTATTTGTATTATGATTTATTCTTAATAAAGAAGTGAATGACACTTGAAACCTGCGCAAGGGGTTTGTGTTGTTTGAATCAGAATAAGAAGCAGTCACGTTTGTTAAACTTGAATATATAAATTTTTTCTGGCATTGTCATGTGATGCTATTTTATTTATTTTATTTCAATCTATGTGTGTACTTCTAACATGTTTGGTAGGTAAAATAAATGTTGTCATTTCAAATTAGAGCATCTTCCATGTCTGGAATGGATGTATTCTTGAGCTTATAAGGTAACAATAATATAATAATCTTGCTTGAAATGGGTTTGGCTAAAAGAAAACTTTGGTTTCGTCTATACTACTAGGTACATATACTATATTGACTGGGTTAAATAAAATTGCATTACTAAAAATAGACTAAAATACAATTTTCATTGACTAAAAATTGACTAAAACGTCATCAGTTTTCATTGACTAAAACTAGACGAAAATAGTCATGGGTAATTCTGACTAAAATAAGACTAAAATGCTCAGACTTTTAGTTGACTAAAACTTGACTAGACTAAAAAGAGTATGAACGTGACTAAAACTAATAAAAACTAAAATGACAGCTTCACACAAAGACTAGACTAAAACTAAAACTAAAATCGGCCGCCAAAAACAACACTAGCTGCACGATTTGGAGAAAAAATCTAATTGCGATTTTCTGATCAAAATTGCGATTTGCGATTTAAAATGCGATTTACTACTATTTCATAAAAGAGCTACAGGTTTGATATGGTGGTTTTAACAGCACCAAAGAAAGACCAAGCATAATCAAAGTATGCTACACTGTTCTACTGTTTATTT